>NW_025790253.1:0-6207 GCF_021130785.1 Homalodisca vitripennis
GGCCAAACTATTTAACATTATTTGTAATGAATTATAACTTGTAGAAAGTTTGTGAAGTCATAATCCATATATTGCTATGCAGTAGCATTTTTATTCTGCACATCACCGATGTTAATAATCCAATTCTTAATTCATACGTAAAAAATGAATGTGTCAGCCGAGGTTTAAGGTTAAATTCCCCTTTTAAATCAAGAAACTTATTGTACTACGTATACTAATATTTTAACTGTCTAACTTGTATTATAAGCTTATAATTTAAATTTAGCGTTAACCATTCCTATTAACCTCCTAAGGCCTGGCTTACATTTAAAAGGACATTAATTTGGACTTAAGTAAAACCCAAGTTCAGTGTACACCTGTAAGTCACTAAGACCCAATGTCCTGCAAGAAGGACAACATTTTGTACTCTTTTAAAACCAGGGCAATTTTGAACTTTGGAATAAGTGCTATTTTTAATAATATTCTTATTCCATAACCTACGAAAGACACTATAAAAACAAAATTTAACAGTATATTTAGATATATTTATACAATTTTGTATAGTCCCCTTTTAAGAGTACACCGGAGGTTTTCATTCGGATAAAATACATGTTAGTTGAAATCAAGAGACATATTTTTTTTAACTAAACGTTTATTTCCTTTAGTTTATTCAAACAGTTAAAAAAATTCAATGTAGTTAAAAAAGGCTTAATATTTTTTAAATTAAAACATGGTTCCTTATTCTTTGTGCTATTAAAAAATAATGGACCTTACACTTGTACACATCTCTGATGTTTTCTTTTAAACACATAGTTACCCTAGTGTGTTTATAAGTTAAAAAGGGCTTAACAATTGATGAAAGTTAAAAAAACAGTTCCTTTGTTCTACTAAACATAAATGGAGACCTTACATTTGGTACACATTACCTATTATGTTTTTCTTTGAACATTTGGAGTTTTTTATACATCTCTGCTGTACTCCTGGCGTAATTTCAGGTAAGTGGTTCCCTTGTGTCCTAAATCTCACACTTGTAAGTTTCCTTGGTATTTCTTCCAGGTGTGACCTCTTTCATCTGTGAGGTACGCTGAATCTTCACTGTTAACTAAGAATAGAGTTTGATATTCAAAATTAAATACTCTCCGTAATCCATGCTTGTACTTTCTTAGTTGTGCCACTTTTTTTAAATGTATGTGTGACTTGATCTAATCTTCTCAGTACAAAAGCCAGGAATTGGATATGGCTAAATCAAACAGGTTGCATTATTGTTCTAGTGGTCCACTTCCTCTGTCCGTTTTCTGGAAGAACAATATGATAGCATACTGTCCTGCCATAAATCAACACCTCCCATATGTGTATTGTACGCCTTTATCACATTAGGCTGATGGTACTGTAATTAACTTTTCTGAGTCTTTTGACCATCCTAACGAACCACTCCAAATAGATCTATTACTGGTTGGGGTTTTGGGGATGTCCCTCACCAAAGCAGTATCTTGGTCATCATCCTCCTAAATATCCATTTCGGATTCATCAAGCTGGTTGATGGTGGTTCATAATTTCCGCACAGTTTACAGGAACAATTAAATTATGTTATCCCCAATGGCTGTAAAAAAGTTTTTTTGTAACTTTAAATAAGAGCTAAAACTTCATGGGCCTAAATTTTCATCCTTTTTAGAAGTTTAAATTAACTAAATAAATGATTTAAAACATGGTAAATTAAATTAAAAATTGTCTATTTTCCTAAAAAGTGTCAACAATTACAGGAAACACATCTATATGAAATGTGTGATTCACATAAGCCTGGTGTCCCTTATATTAGGACAATCCAGCTTTTGAGATAAAAAGAGTTTTTAAAAAAACCCAATGTACTTTTATAGAGGACAACATCTTTCTTAATGATAAAAACCCAGTCTTTTACAGTAGATTTTCCAATGGGTTTCAACATGTATATACTAAGCTATATATATATTATACTGCAAGTTTCTAATGAGAAAAAATTAAAACAATCAATATTTTTAAATACTTACAATGATGTATGAAAATAAAGCCTCCGCTTCCTTGGTGAAGCCAACTTTCTGAGAGGTTCTGTTATATGGCTAAACTAGCTAGCCAGCTAACTGAACACACATGTGATGACTGACAACCTAAAAAATCAACAAGTCAGCAGATTAGCCAACCGTAACAATACAAATATTTTCTCTTCTTCTTAAATAAAATCCCCAAAATCTCTGTCCTATCTAAAAGGACAATTCGGTTTTTAACTTGAAAAATCCCCTGGTCTTATACCGAAGTTGAAATATTCGTACTTTTTTAAAAGAACATCAATTTTTGCTTAAACAATTTAATTATTTTTTCCCCTTGGTCTTAGGAGGTTAATGTTTCAACATTTTATACTCCAGAACAACTTTAAAACGTTAGTATACACTATTGTTCTGATCAATTATCAGATTCAAACTTTGGAAATGAATAAATACCCTCCATACGTTTTTAAAATTTGATCCCTCTAAAACAATATGTAGCTATACCTAAAACCATTAACTATTTTTCTGTAGACTAGTAAGTTGTATACTTTTTATGGGTAGGGTAACATAAGCGGACCCGGTTTTTTATATTGAAGAATGTAATCATCAATACCTAAAATTTTTCATATCGAATCCTAGACCTATCAAATGATATAAAAGTATCTATAATCCTAAATAACAAACATCAATGTTTTAAATTAAAATATTGTAAGTAAAATATGATTATATATGGAAAACTCTTAAAAAATTAAGATATCACAAAAATAATAAACGTACTAGATCGATCAAACAGGAAAACTCATAAATAATTCTAGTAGCCACAATTCATATGGTGTATGATAATTATTGAATTGTTTATAATAATACACATGTAATTATATATTATTGAGTGTTTGTAAAATATATAACTAATAATGTTATATATACAACGGGTAATCGAATATATATAAATATTATAAATAATACGAAAGTTATGTGTAAAATTTGAAAGTGTTTTACAGCTGTTGATATAAATAAAGTTAATTGTTCAAAATAAATAATCAGTATCGATTGGTTGTATCGATGGTTATTATAAAGTAATATCGTTTGCCAATTTCGATATAAAAAAAAAACTGAGTCCGCTTATCATACCCTACCCTACTTTTATTTTCTAACAACACATTTTGAGACACTAGCAAACCATAATATTAGTAGTTGAGTAATGAGTATCACTCTCCAGTAATTGTAATGAAATCCTCCAATATTGATACAGTTACTGATATATTTTAGAAGGATGTTTCTCGCTCATTGCAAAATCATTCAACCGTAATTTAATCACAAGAAAATTACTGATTACAGATACTCCTATCTTGGAGCATGAGCTTTAGCCCTGCAGCAAACTGGTTTGAAAGTTTAAAGAAAACATTCCTCTAAGGAATATTTAAAAATGAAACAGCCCCCTTTTCATAAGACAAGAATAATAAGTTATGTGGTGTAAGAATAATGAAACTTTTATCGCTTGTCAACATTAATGATGGCTTTCCGATACTTTAATTTTTCATGCATTACTTCGGTAGAGTACGATAAGTGGACTCGGTATTTTTTTTATATAAAAATTATCAAACGAGATATTGAATTTGCTAGTACTCAATTGATAATAATCAACCAGTAATAATCAATTTGAAACAATAACTAAGATCATCTACACCAACTGTACACACAATTTTAGATATTCTAAACATAATTTTCTTCTATGAGTGACTTCTTTTAAATTAAAAAAGATAGTTAACTTTATGAAAACAATACAAAATAAGTTTAACACTAAAAAGATGATGTTACATTGTTCTTTTTTTGTGTTCAAAATGTTTGTTTTGTTTACATTTTCTTTATCAATTTTAATGACATTATTTTCTTTATCATATGTCTTAATTTTAATATTTTGAATTATTGTTTATATGGTTTCCTTTATTATATATGACATTATGTAATTAATTGTTTAAGACTATTTCTATTAATTTATGAAACATTATTAATTTAAGTATTTTTAGATACTTTGATATTGATTGTGTAGTTCTGTTTAATTTGATATATAAACAAGTATCGAATGGAAATGTAAAATAAGCAATATAAAAACTGGGTCCGCTTACTGGTACCTCTATCCTATTACTTTCCAAGTGAGTGCCTGGTTCCAAAGGACACCGTTCGGTATACCGATCTAGGCACATATATGTGGTCAGCCAGGCGTGCGCCACACCCACAGACTATCATTACATATAATCTGTCTTTGCCATACAGTCCCAACGTTATTGTTGGTGGTGACCTTTATTAGAGATCAAGAGTAAAATTAATTATTATAATTTATAAAAAATGACGCGCAAGATAATGTGATGGTATGAAATTTTTTTAAATTTTGTAGTCTTTGGTTGATAGGCTATTGCCTTCATAGAACATGCAGTATAAAAAGGGGCCATCACCACAATCAAAATCTCTCGGATATTTCTGATTATTTTTAATCTAGATACAAACTAGGTAAATTTTAAAATTACAGTAATAGTTCAGTGTGTTTTTAATATCTAAATAAAGTATGTTAAAATAATTTTAATTATGAAATAAAGAACTATAATCGGCTATGTGAGTGTTATAAAATGTAACAAACAAATTAGTGTAACAATTAGTTTACTTTTTATATTTTGAAGGATAAATGTGTCGGACAGTGATTGACACCAAATAACGCACGTTCATCGCCATTGTACTTGTACCTATTACAATGGCTGTTTGTTGTAGTAAAGAGGGCCATACCATTACTTAGAATATTGCTCGAAACACATGATTTTACTTTAATTTATTTTGAACAATACTGTATTCCAAAGTACATTAAAGAGCTGGCAAATAATTAAAATCGTAAATAACTATAATTAGATCATTTTTGAATTAGATATTTCAGTATTTTTAGGTCAATAATTTGGTTTCCATGATTTATGATTATGGTGATGGCAGCTTAAGCTCGGCGCTCGACTGCGACCGGCCGCCGGCCCCTTATCCGGCCTCGGTCCAGCTCGTTGGGGTGCTGTTTGGGCCGAGCCCTCCCGGGCCGCTCGCAGTTGGGCGGTGTCCATATTGATCGTTATGCATTTTGACAGAGTTAATAAAAGACCGGTCTGGGCTAGGGCGGGGCCGGTCACAGTTGGCGGGATATCCATTTGATTGCCTTTTATTTTTTCTATACTTCTCACAAAAAGGAGGGCCGGTCCACAGTTGGCGGGTATCCATTTTGATTGCCTTTAATTTCTACCTCACAAAAAGACCAGCCAGCAGCAGTGGGTGGGTGTTCCCATTTTGATTGTGTGTATTTTACAAAAAGGCTTGGGCCGGGCCAGTCGCAGTGTCAACCGGTGCTTTACTATAAGTGCAGCACATCAAAATTGTACGAGGCGTGTTCAGCAGAGTAAGTACCATTTAAAAGAAAACAAGTACAGTAAAAGTCCCGTTAATCCGACCTAATTGGGACTGAGCCCTATTCGGATTATGTGGATTGTTCTGATTAGCCAGAATTACAGAAAAATACGGTTTTTAAAACTTGAGAAGTGGTCTATTTTGTTATAAAATTATCAACATTGTTTATTACGAACATTGTTTCTGACTGTTTGCATTGTATTTCTTGACAATAAAAACGTGTTTTGCGAATACTAATCACATTTACCGTATTTATTTTGAGAGTTTCTATTGTTAAGAGCAATGTGAGCTCTTTTTCTCGTTACTAGATATAGTACGGGTCCACACGCCTACGGGTCAGACTGTACTCCCCCTCCCCCTCCCACGGTTCTGACAGCCAAAAATACAACACACTGACTCATAGAATAGCCGCACCATTGCGCTGGTAGTCCTGTCAGTTGATGTCGTCTGTCACGTCAGTGCAAACATCGATTCCACTGTTGTGATTATTTGCGTGGTAAAAAGTGTTATAGCTGATTGTTATGGCTGAGTAAGCTAAAGCATACTACCGTCACTCTTAATAGACAAGCTAGACGCCCTACAGCGTTTAGAATAAAGCGGACAGTGTGACTAAATTGGCAACAGATTATTTAATGATGGCAGATCTACAATTTGTGATTGGAGGAAAAATCGTGCCACAAAAGCTTAAACAATATTGTGGCACTTCTTCTTGGCCAGTACTCTTGAAAACAGAACAAACAGTGAAGCAATCCCAGTATGAAAAAGTGGATGAAGCGCT
>NW_025790254.1:0-5732 GCF_021130785.1 Homalodisca vitripennis
ATCTATATTAGGTTATATTAAAAAATAATGTATATAAAAATGTAATAACACACGAAAGGGGCACGCCCCACCAAGTGTCAATAAACAGGCGTCACGAGTTTTGATGAATATTTTCAAGTATATAGCTCATTACAATCGGCTACAGAAGTGATGAATGTACTCGGGTTATTTATTTAAAAATGTATTTATTCTGCGATTTTCTCGTTGCTATTCTTGTTACCCAAAGGCCAATTTTAAATGTTTGCTAATCCTCAGCAAATTCCATGGAGATACATTCACCATTAAACTCAATATATAGAAATAAACCTCCATTCAAAATTACAAGTATATAGGTCTGTTTTTTCTCGAGATATTGCGCTGATATACAGACACTATAAGTTAAATTTTCCCAGGCCATATAGTTGTAGGATTCGTTAACGGTCAGCCAATAAACGACCTGTAAGATCTATACTTAGGTATGCATCGGGAATATCATGAAGTATGATGACTGTTAATTTAAAATCTATCCAGATCGGAGATATTTCGCACTTAATGATGAACTACAAGAAGAGGTAAACATCTATGTTCTTTAACAAATACATTTACATCTTTGACTATCTCATCTAGCCCAATGTATAATACTCATAATCCAATGATATTTAAAATTATGTAAGTTTTCTGAGGAATAAAAATTTCTCGTACATCGTTTGGCAACGAACAGCTGAGCCGCAGTATTATCGACTGGTCACAGGCCAGCTCCAGTGAAGGTGTGTCAATAGTGAAGGCTGATTTCATCATCTCAGTGATTTATGCCACTCTGCTTACATTCTGATTGTGGTTGATATATATAATATTATATATAATATAATATATATATATATATATATATATATATCTATTAACTTTATATATATATATATATATATATATATATATATATATATATGTTTTTATTCACAGTATAGAGCTATTCTAGGAAATATATTTTAAAAAGCAAGTAAAACAGTTATATTTGTTTTTAAATACCCTGTGAAATTCAAATCAAATCAATCAATGATGATTCTAGCAACAATTTATATATTATTAAACTTGCATAACAGCTTATTTACTGGATTATAATTTTAAACCACGCAATTCAAACAGAATATTAAGAATTATTCGTAAAATGTAAACTCTTTCGTCTTTTCAGAAGCGGAAAGGTAAGTTTTATCATCACCCGTCCCGATGCTCAAATTTTCTATTGCACTGATACTAGTGACATTCAGCAAACCATTTCTAGCTTGTTATGATAACCAGAAGGCTGCTTTCTTGCAACTAGTTGTACTGGACCATCACAGCTTAGAGTCTGCTGTCAAGTGTGAGATCTAACTGTAATAACAATCTAACAATGATAGAACTTCTTTTGTGATTCTAGAGTTGTCTAATGATTTCCAGACAACCCTATATGTGAGATTTATTATAGATTACCTATTATTTTTGTGTATAATAGTATTTTCATGTCATGACACAGAGCTGTTGTTCTATGTGTAGTTTGTATGTGTATAGAGTATTCATTAGAGATTTAAATCAAAACATGTATTTTTTACCTTTGCAAGTTAGAACTAAATTTTATGAAATGTGATTGTAATGTGAAATATGATTTTTATGAAATAAAAGTGGCAAATTTTAGGCAACAATTAAATATACTTTTATTACAAGCTATTTACAAAATTTATAATACTATAAATGACACACAATATTTTTGAATTTAATATTCATCAGAAGTTATTCCATTTTAAAATATGCCTTTGTGACAAACAGTTGAAAACGTCCATAACAGCAACAGAAGTGTATTGATTGTGTTTATGCATGACAGGAGAGTACAGAGTGAACAATAATACACATCTCTTTGTGACTGCAGTACAAACACGGATATTATCATTTACAATGACCTTTGTGACACTGTCTGCATTACCAAAGTATTGTGTTGATTGTTACGTACTAAACGAGGACTGGTAACCAAGATGGACACAAAGCGAGTTCATAAAGTAGGTCATTCATTACCTGGCAATTGTTTGCATATTAATTTGAATTGAAGTGCATAGTGAATTTGGTTGATTTTTGGGTTTGCTCTTAAGTAAGGGAAAATCTTCGAAAAGTAATAGATATGTTTGTATCGTTCATTTACGATAAATCTTTTTTCAATATGGCAAAACTAGTTTGGACACATATTTATTTTTAAATGAGAAAAATTAAGAACGTTGCAGAAATTTTTACATGAAGGAGACACTTTTGAAATAATTTTTGTAATAGTATTTACTGTTTTAAAATATCAGTATTTAATCAATATCATGACTATGTACTAGATGTATTTAACACATAAATGTTATATTTAGCACTATCTACCTAATTCTATAGTTTTTCTTATATAACTAAAGTAGTTCATCGAAAAAATTATGCAAAAAAGGTTAAGGAAAGTCTGATTCGTACTATTTAAATTTTGATTTTTTTATGTTATTATTCTGACATTGTATACTAAAACTGCTGAATAAATCTAAGTATGTTTATATTAAACTAAACTGAAGTTCATAAAATTTGCATAATATAGATTTGATGACTTGACACTACAAAAGTGTGAATTAAAAGTGTAAAACATTGAAGTAGTAGCATTAGTAATGTGTTAGTATAGAGCATTCTTGTTATTTAAAAACCTTTCTATTTAAATAAAGTATTAGGAAGCTTATTATCTTGGAATTGTACAAGAGTGAAGGTTTAATAAGCATGTAATTTTCAAGAAACATTTTAACTACTAATTTTGGACCAAGTCTCATTTGGGTCTTTCTTAAAACCATACGAGATATCAGAAAATAAATAATCAAAATAGCGGTTGTAAATTATTAGAAAATTTTAAACTTACTACTATTATAAGTTCATTGTACAATATTTAAGTGCTAATGATATTACATGTTAACTCCGATATGATCTCTCTTTATAACAAAGAGATGACAAAAAATAGTAAAAGGCAAGATTGTTTCAAGTTATGTAACATTCATAGAATATATTGATTTTTGGTGTATAATATGCATTAAACGGGATAAAATATAGAATGAATGCAAAAAGCTCCGACTAATAAACAATTAAGCTGACTAATGAACTTGGTTGACGCAAGTTTGCACACTTCAACAACTAAACTTAGTATAATTATACTTACACTAAGTTTGTTTTAGTCAGTTAGAAATAGGAAAATTTAAATTTTGCCAGTATTTCTGCTATTTTAATAATATTTTTTTCCCTCTGAGCATGAACTGTTTCACCATTTTTCACAAAAGGAAATAATTATAGTTTTTATATTTTATTCTAACGTTAAAACGGCACTGTTAAGAACTACACATTAGTTTTAATTATAAGTTACGTTGAGTTAATATGTCAATACAATACAAACAATGCCAAGAATAGATTATTTCATCAATTCAAAAATTCCAATTAATCCCATATTCCCGAAAATTTTAAGAGCAAATAATTTTAATTTATTTCTTATTAGAATATTTGTTACAATTTTGGTTCATTAACAGTTTTTGTGTTGGGATTGTAGTTTTACTGAAACCATGGCATAATTTACAGAAATACGTGACAGGTAATAAAAAAATTACTAAAAGGTGCTAGGTTATTTATTGTTGTAACTATTGTCTATCTTAGTATAGCACTTTACAGTTAATTACAAAATTCTATACACATACTACACAATAATTTACTATTGAGATTTCCAAACATGATGGCAATAAAATTGTCAGATTTATATGGCACAATTAGGAATTCAAAGGTTTTGGTAACTAGATTTTATTTTTGTGAGTCAATTAATTGTTTAGAAGCATAGTATATTTATGTTCGTGAAAAATAGTATTACGGGCCCAAATGATAAAAAAGCCAGAAAATATCATGAATGGGGGATTTACGAGAAACATAGGCTCCCAGTAGCTAGTTTTCAGAATAAGGTTACCAGGTTTAGGAAGACGAGTCTTGTAGAATTCCAAAATAATATCTAAGAATGATGCCCCCTGTAATTTGGATCCAATTACTAAAAGGCAAAGCCAGAATTTTTTATAGGCCATTTAAATTACATGGCGGTTGAATTCACAATACAAAGCTTTCAGGGCTATCAGCAGTCTTATAGAGTGTATCTTTCAGAATTATAATAATCCAGGTGACCGGAACATGTATTATTTCACGTAAAGCTATTTAAACCCTATAGAATAGAGTTTAGTCTCTTTGTCTTCCGCAGACAAGGTTGGCGTTTCCGGAATGCTCTAAAATTCCCAGTGGTTTCAAAGATTACGACACTATGATTGTAATCATGTAAGTATGCAATAATGCATTTAAAATTTTAGGAAGCGATCCAATGTATGCTTGTATAATGATTATAATAAGTAATACTTTTTTTTTGTCTATACCACTAATATGTACTCCAGAAACTAGTAAAAATTAGTATTTTAAACTTTAAAAACCAGGGGTTATGGGACAGAAGTGATTTTTTAGAAGGTTTTTAAATGTAACAAGGGTTTGTTTTTACTGTCATTTTTAAAAGGGCTCGTTACGTTTTGTGAGTATAAAAGGTTAGTAAATTTAAACCGTATTTTAGGGCCTGCAAAAAAGTTTTTAATGATTGTTTAAGTTCGATATTGTGTTATTCGAACAGTATTATCGTAGGATACTAGTTTTGTATTCCTTAGGCATTTTGTAGAAAATGTATAACATAGAAAAACCCTTTAAGGAAAAAAGTAGAAACCTTCAAACCCTATCAATGTGTGTGTATTGGCACAACTTATTAAAAATTGCATCAAAAGAAATACATGTTTCGTATCTAATGTTTGACTCTCTCTGTATGTTCAAATATGTCAGCCTTTCAATATGGTATAGACTTTTAGATTTTAAATAACAACATTAAATAATTTCCCCTTGTTTCAATAGAAAATTAACATTAAAAACATGAGTTACGTTTATGTTGCTCTGGTTATTTTAACAATGATTATTACTAAGAGCAGTGAATTAAAAATAAGTTTTTGTTCAAAAACTCTTTTTAGAAATAATACTGTGAAAATATAAAAAATATCTAAACAACTTGGATCAAGTCAACCCATTATAGAAGTGGTAAGTTTTATTTCTTAGTTATCGATACAATTACTTACCCATGTTTATGTTTTATGCGATGATATAAGAATATAAGCCACAGTAATGTGTTCTTAGAAACATTAAGTTTTCATCTCTCAAATCTGTAGTTAATGTACACTATAAAAAAAATTAAGCGCCTGACAATAATTTCTTTCTTTCAGGAAATCCTTTTTTGAAATTTTGCAAAACCAGTTTGTGTGCCTAAATAATTTTAAAGTTAGTAATCTACTTCCAGGTATTAAAAAATAATGTTTATGTCATTAATAAATAACTTGATATAACGTTAATGAAGAAAAATTTAATATTGAACGAAGAAAAAACATTAGTTAGTTTTTGTATCTCTGGGGTTTTAATTAAATAACAGTTTTAGCTTCCAAAGTCTCTTTCTAAATATTAACGTTATATTTTACGATATCTAAACGACCATGTCAGCGTTCAATTTGTAGTTTTCCAAACATTGCCAATCATGTATGAGATGCGGATAATAGTGATGTCAAAGCAAGTCGATTGGCCCCGGGCCCCCGGCTTCAAGCAATAAAATATTGAATGAAACAAATTTTTTCG
Source organism: Homalodisca vitripennis (assembly GCF_021130785.1). Lineage (NCBI taxonomy): Eukaryota > Metazoa > Arthropoda > Insecta > Hemiptera > Cicadellidae > Homalodisca > Homalodisca vitripennis. The sequence goes on from NW_025790254.1 coordinate 5,689, forward strand.
CAACAATTTTATATTCCCTATTTTCGTCTTTCGGGAAATGAATT
>NW_025790255.1:0-6692 GCF_021130785.1 Homalodisca vitripennis
AGTTTAGCGGTCTAGTAGGATAACATGATTGCAGTGTCTCGCTGCCCGTTCAGGCTGGTGCGTCGCTTGGTTGTACTTCCGTGGTTATTTTTTTTTTTTTTACCCCTAAATTTTCTCCAAAAAACAAAAAATTCAACAAAATACAAACATTACCAAACAAAAACTAAACTCTTTATTGAAAAAAAAAACACTCAAAAACTTGTTTTTATTCTTGATCACACTCCGCCACCTAAAATACGGAGTGCCTTCCCGCCATCAGTGCGGGCTTTGGCCACCCGGTGCTCCTTGCCCCGCGCTTGATGTCAACGAAAGGAAAAACATTCCCTCGAGATAGTACCTATCAGTAAAATATCAAATTCTAGGAGTGGCTGATCAGAAATATAAAATTGAATTGTAATGGAGAAGGCAATTATGTACCGTGCAAAAAACTTAAATAATCATGTGAATGCCGCACATCCTGCCGTAATCGGGATTCTTGAGACAAGAATAAGATAACTAGCGACAACAATAGACCGATCACAATACCTGGTAAATGCTTGTAATTTTGTAATTTAAAGAGTTGTTTTTTTTTTTCGTTCTATCAGGTTTTGTTTTCTATAAATTTATATTTTTGTGTTCTTCATACTGGTTGTGGTCGTATAATCCCGAAAGTACCAGAAAATCTTTAATGTAAACGGAAATTATTAAGGATGGTAAGGGAATACACTAACTGGCGCTGTAATTGCTCTGTCACATAATCGTCGAGCATGAGAACAACATGGTAAGTTAACCTTATTTTTATTCAATAATATTACTTTCTTTATTGAACTAGGCCTATATTAAATATATATATGGCCAGCTATGGCAGGAAGGGTTGATTAAATGCGAAGTTCAGCTCCGTTTCATTTAAAAAGCTCTATGTTTTCTATATATCAAAAATCTTGAGTCACTATGTATGTTGCCATAAACTCCCAAAAACGACTGAACCAATTTTCATCAACTTTCAACATGTATCCTAATATTAGTCTAACTAGAAATAGATAGTTATAATCCTGAATTAATTCGCTTTAGTCGTAATATAAACGCATACAATGAAGAAAAGTTTTCAAAGCGCCTGCACATTAAAAATCATAAAACCTTGCAATTACAGATAAGATACGTATATTAAACAGTGAAACACTATTTGTAAGGCGCTAAGTTATGATGTAAAATTGTCTACACTAATTTTTGGTTGTAACTTAAAAGTTTGAGTGGTAGACCACTTTGTAATAAAAATACAATATGCATGTACATATACATTTTTGACATATTTTCTTGATCGTGACATCAAGTGTAAAATCTACACATCGGGTTAGGAATATAATTTACTTTCAACCCAGAAAATGCTCATACGCGAATCAAAACCTTCCGAAAAGCGTGTGGGGCGAACCGCGGGAAACAGCTAGATCAATATGTATGTAACTATTTCTTAAATGTATCATTTAAGGTTGTTAATATTGTTTATGTTTTACAGCCAATTACTAACTCTTAACTCTTACTTAACTCTTTTAATCTCCAATGTTATATTTTATTACGAATATTAACAATATCTGTACCAAAATCCCCATGTTTGTGTATACGGACCATTCATCATAATTGATTCGTTTTCAAAATATAAATGTAAATAAACACTGTAAACTTTTTGCACTTATATGAACATTGATCACAAGGAATTGATCTTGCCTAATGAAAATAGTGAAGTTACAACTTTAATAACCTACATACTTTGAACTAAACAATATCATATAGAACATATAATCGGCTGGCATTGTATGTAACTTACTATAATCTAGTTGTAAAAAACAAAGAAATATTCCCGATCTGCAAACATATCCCACCATTGTTTCACAACACATTATTGCTAAACTTTATTTAATCCTTCTCACAGCTTTGTTTAGGAGCCACTTTCTGTGAAACATTTGCAGGATGGTGTACTATAGGGCTACTCCATGTCCACGCTGCTTCTGCAGTATGAAATTTCTAGAATGGGGCAAGCTAGCGTCCTCGGCTTGTTTTTTGTGCCACTCAAGGTCTCATTGGAAAACACTTTATCAAAATTATTCTATACAAACAATCAAAAAGTTCTGTACTAATATGCCTTTTATTAATGAAATCCCTGTAATTAATGTAAGAACAGTTTATGTATATCAAGAACTGTAATAACTATAGAATTAAAATCAACAAAAATTTAATGATTATATTCTTATACTTTATAGTTAATTATTAATAACTATAAATTTGGTCCTATTAATATCATGTTCAAGTTCAGTAATAAAACTTTCATTATACTGTTCATCACATTCACAAGTAAATGTACGGTAAACACAAAATGGTAACTGCTACAGTGTTTCAAGCTACACTGCAGTCGAAAACAACTTGTTTGCCAATTTTCACATATTTGAAGACGATTATATTATCCTCCTGTTTGATATTACAGACAGTTACAGTAAAACTGATTTAATTTTTATTGGTTTTGGCCCATTTTAGTTCTATTTTGACACCACAGCTGTGCCGTAAATCTATCTGTTCTTAATGTTCGACAATGTTGAATTGAAAAGCTAACAAACGTTTTTTGCTGAAATAAAGTCATAGAGTACACAACAGTAGACATTTGAGTATACAGAAAGTGGTATTTCTATTATCTTACACATTTTTGTTGAAAAGTGTTTTTGCAAACATTTTTCCACAGCTATATTTTTACCTACAAAATCAGGTAATCTCCAGAAAAATCTAGTGATGTGCCAATCCTACCAATCAGCACTGCCCTGCTAAATATCTTGCTTAAAGTTTTAGTGTTGTTTGTTATTACCAGAGGTTACTCAGTATAACATGTTTAATTTTTTTGTAATAACCATATACTACTAATTAATTAATGTTTCTGTTGTAGTTTTGTGATAGTTGCACGGCAACCAGAATTTTTGAAGCGACAACAGATTTATAACATTGGATGATACATTTATCATAGACCTGTTACATAATCAAATGCATTGGGAAAATCCTCTTTAGAGGTCATCTAAATTGTTCAAGATATAATCTCAACTAAGGTCAGAGCGTATAAAAAGTCCTCTGTACAAATAAGAATATATGAAGTATATAAAACTTGATTTATGAGTCATTGTAGATCGGATTTTATTAATTGTAAATTTTTATTTGAATTGATTATTAAAATTTGATTAGTTATGAACATTTGCTGTGGTTGGAAATGAATTAAAAATGGAGAAGTCTTTGGAGTTAAAGGAACTATCTCACCAAAAGATTATTCTTCGGTCACTTTAAACGTATCACTATATTGTTCAAACATTTATTATAGGGGGAAATTTAATTGACATGGTGGGTAGAAAAAGTTTTGACATAATCCTCTTCAGTTCATAGGAATAGACATGTTCCTCTGCTGATAAATAAACAAGTTGGTGATACTCATCAGATGTTGGTGATACTCAACAGATGGCACTGCTAACCAGTTAGCACGAAACTAATCACAATAATATCATACACAAGTAAGAGGATGGGGAACATAAGATTTGGGATTTGAACATTGAATTTAGGAATATTTATTAAATGGGATGTTTAATTTAATACAATGGAATGAATAAAATAAGCGACTATAATAATGGAATGGAAGCATAGATATGGCAAAATTACATCATTAAATGAACATTGAAAACGAAATTAGTGATAAATAAAAATTTGTAGACTATAGTTAAAATCTGATAAAACGTGGGGTAGTAGTACATATATATAAACATAAAAAACACCAAAAAATGTATTGACAAAATTTTAATTTCTCTCCTTTCTAAAAAAATAGTCTATTCCTAGGATGTAATAAGGCCTTAAAATTTTGCATGAACCTTTATTTCCGCACAGGGTAATACTGAGATTTGAATGAAGGTGCACATCCTCACTTCCATGAGATTTGGCTAACGTGTTTGACGACATGCTGTGGTGTAATCTTACCCTGTTTAAATATCCTGTCCCATACCAAATTGTTTCTGCCAAGGTATTAATTATGTTTTTCCATATTTTCCATAATAATGTTGATGCTTAGTACCAGTTTTGTCTTGTATTTACTCAACCATCTCCGTTGCCCTACAAACATGGGCATTGTAAATTTTTTTCTTTTTGTATCACCAACTACCGTCGAGATTACCCTCTTGTCATTTCCTGTTTTGTATTAGACAACTTGTTGGTATTTTTTAATTTTCATATCAAATATGTAGATACTTTATGAAAGAAAGAAAGAAAACACTTACTTTATGTGAGGCGAAAATTAGGACCCCATATTGTCCTTCTATTCCTTTACATTTTAACCTCTTAAAAAAAAAATGATGTCTTTAAATATGCAAATTAAGGCTAAATTAACAAACTATAACTTACACTTACAGTATTCCCATTCACTCTTCCATTCACACAGTCACGATTTCCAAAGAGTAGCCCCCGCCCTGGCCCGCCCCCTGATCATATCCGTCCAGGTATTTTCGTCTTCAGCTCCTCCACAAAAACCGTTTTTCCGGCTCCTCAATTTGTTTGAACAGGAATCCTGGTAAGGAGTTACAGGTGTTCACCCATAATAATCTACAGGCCGGATAATCGGTGAAAGGATCGGTTTAATAGGTTTTTTGGTTCTGTGTATTGGAATTCTGAGACTTAGTGCACCAGACCGAGTCTCTCTTAGCAGTCCACTTCCGCTGCCAAAAAACTGAAAGTTTTCAGAATAAAATAATTTTGGGTGAATCCGCTATTCATAATAGAGTACAACAAAGACAAAATTCGAATACGATCTTGAATAAGCTAATTTTAGAATTGAGTAGATTGAATAAAAATATGGTGTAAACATGATCCCTTTTTGACCATAAATCAGAGAAGCGAATGTCAGTAATTTTAATGCTTCTTGTTGCAGTTTAGTGGCTAATGGCTAACAGTCAGTGGTTTTACTTTAGTTATGAGAACTGTGGATTTTGACTGATGAATACACTCTTTAATATAATATTAATTAAAAGTAAAAAAAATGCTTGGAATTTATAAACTAACTCCATCTAACTCATATTTACTAGTATATTTATGTTTATTGTGGTTTTTCAGATTTTACTCAGTATAAAATTGGTTTTAAAAATGTGTAAAAATGGGAAAGCAAGTAGGAAATTTGAGGAGTTAATTGGCCCTCTGAATAGCAATATTTTGTTTAAAGCTCTTCAAAACTATATCGTGAGGTGAAGAGATTATCCATTCGATTAGTTTTTGATTAACAAAATTAAGATCAAGTATTTTATTTTATAATATGGTAAATTTGTGCACGATAGAAATGTTTGTATTTTTTATTTATTAGAGATGTCTGTATCTCTCTTTTTAAAATAACCACAATTGTTAGAGTTAATTTAGCAATTATTATTATATTTGGAAATGATATAAATGTTATATTTGAATGAATTATTAGATTTATTTTTTTCAGACTTACTATAACTTTTAAAAACCAAATCTTCTTCTATAATAATCATAACATAATATATAATTTTTTGTTCATAAAAAAATAAAAAAAAGCAAACTGTGTTTATAAGTGAATAAAAATTTGAATATATAGAATTTATGTTAAAAATGTGCTGCAAAACCGCGTCAACATGAAAAGAATAGAATGACATAGAAAATTCTAAAACCGCTCAAGAAGCTATAATATATGTATAGAGATTTTTATATATATGACTCATCCCAGCCATATCAATACATATGTATTGCGGTATATAATGGCCCGTACTTATACTGATAATATACATCAACAGTTGTATAAAACAGTTTTAAAAAATTGCGGAACATTCTGAAAATTAAAAAATTTTTTGGAAGTAACGTAGCAGCTCCGATCGTAAAAAGCAAATAATCTTTATTGATATGAAGCCCATGTCTCTTGATACCATCAAATATTCACCGACAGGTTGAAAATGATTTAGGTTATTTCCACATAATCATTCCTCAATTGTTGTAACTCTGATGATATCCAAAATCTTTTTCTTTAATCCTCCTCTAGAGAATAAATGTTATGTGTGAAAATGAAAATGATATCATTGTTGTGCGTCTTAATGTTGTTTTTAATTACAGATAATTCATATTTATTACCCCATTTTTATTTAGATACATTGTTTAGTTTGTATGAGAGTGACTGAATATGATTAAATTTTGAATGTTATCTTTCCTTTTATTGTTATTGTGTATGAGTTACAATAGTATACAAAGCAACAGTTATAATTTTGTTTTATTATTGATCTTTAGTTTGTAATTGTTTAATTAGTTTTTGTTTTAAATGAGAAAGTGTAATATTACACTTGATGTTGAGTGGTAAGAGAGGGTGCTAAAAACAGCCCTAACCTCCGCCTCAAAATAAAGTAAACTTTTCATTTATTTTAATTATTTTTGAGAGAAGTAAAATCCTAGAAACTGGCAACTTTAAATGCATTAAACATTAGAAAAATGGAGTTCTCAGTTTTCCATTTTGGTTATAGATTTCACAACATCAAATATTTTTTTTTTTTCTTTCAATGATGTTAATAAAAAAGTAATTAAGGTGCATGATGCTAAAATTATTTGTAACATGTCGTAACTCTGGTTTTATTGCATTTTTACATTTGATATTCAGGATATATCAGTTGTGGCGGATTGGCACCACTCGTTAAATACGATGGAAGAAACCC
>NW_025790256.1:0-5256 GCF_021130785.1 Homalodisca vitripennis
AGTGACATCATTATTAGCTGATACTATTGACGTCATTGCCAGCAGGTGTTATTTTGTTTATATTGAAGAAGACTAGTGATAACGACAAGGTGGCTATGAATTTGCAAGTATTGGCTCAAAATGTTTTCATTAATACTGAACAATGTTTTAAATTGTTGCAAGAAAATCTGTAGTGGTCCAATTTGTAATGACGAATGAAAACCAGGATTAAAATGTGATAATCAGATATTGTTTCGCTGCAAGAAAGCCAGGACTAACATGACGTGGCATAAACGCACTGGAGAAGACTTTTTTTAACATTCAAATTTTTGGTATATTAGCATAATAAAAATAATGTACTGTACTATTTTAGTTGGAAACAACTTCTAATTTTTTGGTAAAATGAATGTAGTTTAAATGGTATAAGTACACGCAGAAATATGATTTCAGATTGGCTCTCTTATTGTAGAGAAGTATGTCTTGTTTGGTTGGACGACAAATTTGAAAAGGATAAATTTAAATTGAGTGGCGAAGGGAGTGGTAGTTGAAATTGACAAAGCATTGCCAATGATTGGAGAAAGAAAATATAATCTTGAAGACTTGTAGAAGGTACATGGGTAATAAGCATTATGGAAATATACACTGACGTAGACATTTCTAAAATGGTAAGAAGAGGTGGTAGATTCCATTTAGAGATTTGCCCAGAAAATAAACATGATGCCGAATCACTAATCCCATTAATTATGAAACATGTTAAACCTGGAACAACAATCGTTACTGATTTATGGAAAGCTTATTTTAGACTAAAAACACAACGTTTTGATCATTTTACTGTTTACCACAAGTACGAAAATTCATAGATCCGTTGATCTTCTGCAACACGCAAACAATTAAATAATCAAACTGTAGTGCCACTAAGAAAGTCTTTAAAAATACCGGTCTCAGAAGTGAGTGCATGCAATCATCTTGTAGGAATTTAGTGAAAAGACGTGAGAAATTTTGCTTATTGGAGGTGACACTCCCAAGCAAGTATTTCTAAATGCTAAAAAAACATGTGTATCCGGGTTTGTAAAATAATAGTTGGAGTTACTATGTGGTTCAAGAGTACTTTTAATACAGTTAGTTTTATTTCATGCTATTTGAATAAGAAAATTCATTTCTTTTATGTATACTAATAATAAGTTTTCTTCTTATTAAAATTTTTAAAGCCTAAAATGTCTTTCATACTTTGACATCATTGTTAAAATTTTATTCATCAGTAAAATAAAAGTGTTTGTAGTTAAATTCGCCAAATTAAAAATTCCATGGGTTTCGTAATAGACTAATGGTGGCAAGTGAGGTACGTCATACTTATTTATGAATCAACCAGTGAAAACAGTGACGTTTATCCTTAAATAAAATACAATTTAAGGTAAATTCTAAATGTTATTGTTGTAGTTGTAATTATAGTAATTGTATATTGTATTTTTTTTAATTTGTAATGTATATGCAATATTTTAAATTTGTTTACTATATAAATATTTATACCACTCATGACTGAAGATTGAAATCTTGCAAAACCATATTGTTCCTTTGAAATATCTATTATTGTCCATTTGGTCGGACATACTTGCTTTCAGCCCACCAATTGTGTTGGGTGGGCGCCTTATTTATACTGCAGCCAAATCCACTTGATGGGAAATCTTTTTTTAACTCTCTATATTTGGTTTAATGAATATATTAACAATCATGTATTATCTTTGTTGTAATCAAACCAACTATGACTTTCTAGTAAATAAATGTTATTTTGACATCAGTATGTGCGTAAATACCATTGCTTATTGGCTATCATTTTGCAGAGAGGTTTGTTTTGGGTGTTTATTTAGGATACAACTAAATTATTATTATTTTGTATAATATTAAATACCTATAGTTCTTTTACACACATTTATTTTGCCAACTATAACACTAACATAAATACATGTACATTCATTTTACTACGAGAAATCTTAAGTGTTGATGTTACATATCCTGATTACTTAATCAGGATCAGAGAGTAAAAATCCACTCTGTAATAATGAGACTATTTTTTCTGTTATGAATATGTTTGTAACAATTATCGTATCAGATTTTTCGATGTGTTATATGTTTACATGGTATGAACTATTTCTCTGTTGTTTTTTTTTTCAGCAACAAGATATTGCTTAGAATTTTTGGAAAATGTGGAAGAAGATAAAAATTGATGGAAAAGAGTTTTTATTGAAACATATCACTGTGGGATCAGCACACAAAATATTTATAACGGATTTGGTACAGTTATGGTATGAGGATTTACAAGGAGAACAGTTGTTATGCAGATTCAAAGTAAGTATCTTCTTAGATGTTGAGTACATTTTCACTCTATAAAGAATTCATTTTGTCTACGCATTGCACAGTTCTCTGCCAAGGCATATATGGTTTTAAATGGGACCCTACATATCATTGGCATGCAATAGATGGCAAAATATAAAATAACATTGTGTATCTTGTGCCAATTTCATGCTCTGAGTGAGCAAATAACAGGTTAGAATCTACACTATCCTGCGTAGTAACAAATATACGAATTTTAAACTTTGTTATTTTATATTATTCAGTTTTAATATAAAAGTTCTACTGTTAAATAACTTTTGTTTTACCTCATAGCTAATAAACTGCAGATTGTAATAGTTAAATGCATGTTTTAGATTTTACTGAAACTTAGTTATTTATAATATAAATATTCTAAGCAACATATTTTTATTCACTAAAACACTGTTGAGAAAAAAAAATGTGTTTTAAAGAGTGCTATGTTTCCAGATTTTTAAGATACACTGTATATATTATACTGTTAATTATCAATGTTTTATATATATGTAATTATATAATTTATTTATTATTAATTTCTATAAGTGACAGTAGCCTGATTTAATTTTCAATAAACATTGAATCGCAAATAGTACTTACCCTGCCGAGACTCGAACCCGGGTCTCTCATTTGCCAGGCGGCATGTTACCACTACAACACGGAGCCCTCACTTTTTACGATTTAATTATTTTGTATTTGATCGTTTCTGTCACATATGCGTTTAACACGTTGAGTGCTGCATACCAAATCGTAAATCAGTGGTACGGGCCTAAAATTTTTTTACGTACAATTCTTATATTAACGTACATGGACCTCAGAAATGTTGATAGAAGTCATTTGAGAAGATTCTATGGTGCTGATAATGACGTCACATTCGGCGTCGGGTAAACCCGTCACCAGGCCAACAGATGAGACACACATATTTTTAATAGTTCTAAATTAACCCATTGCGGATCAACAACGTGAGGGTGACGCGGAGCGAGGCGTGGACCAAAAGCACAATGACGTGACCCTCACGCGGATGACGTGGTACGGATGACTCATTTGTTTTGAACGCTTATCGCTGTTATAAGCCTCAGAGATATTTATAGTCTGTTTTCCTGGACTGGCTTCCTATCTTATCTCTGGTACTCGTCCACAAATACTCCCCTCGTTATCGGACAATAACGTTATTATTTGCGACAAATAGTTTGTCTAAGGCGTACAGTCGTGGCGTTCGATTTTCCTTTGCCTCGTGTGCGTGTACGTAAATAAAATGGGTGACAATTTACGATCATCTGAATTAGATAGAATATTATTAGAAATTGGAAGTGTAGAAAGTGATATCGATAGTGTTATTGAGGATGGAGACGGTTCTATCACGCGTATTTGTCCACGTTTTCATAATTACGCGGATACTAATGTTGACAGTGACGAGCGGGCTATCACACTAAAATCCACTACTAAGACAAAGACAGTCTCAATACAGTGTAAATATTAGATTAGTTGTTTCTTGAAGTGACAGTATTATTACAACATTTTTTTATTGTGTAAAACATTTGATTCGTCCTACATCAAGCAGCTACAACACGCAAAAAACGTTAGTAAAAATGTTACGTACCTGTATTTTTACATTTTTTTTAGTATAATATACTTGTTTAATATGATCTGTATAATGTTTATATAACATAAATAACAACATAAACAAACAAACATGTATAATTAGCGAGCGCGCTAAGCAGGCAGGTAGGCATGCAACCACTGCGGGTGCTGCGTTGAAATACGGATTAATTCGTACTCTAAGGCCCCTCGCGCGCCGTTTTCACGATCCGCAATGGGTTAAACAAAATGAAGTACTCAGATTTTCTTATTGAAGTTAATTTCTTCACACTTCACACTCAACACTTTTAAAAGCGTTTTTTCAGGTTCTGGGAACAAAATTAGTCAATTACAAAAACGTCGGGTATACCCGTCAACAAGCCACTGGACTTAGTTTATAAGCCAAACACAAAAAATAAGACAAAGAATTCGTTTTCACTGTCATCTGAATGTTACCAGAAGTTTCCGCCATATTCATGAACAAAGTACTCCAAATAATAAATAAACTTATCACTAAACACAGCACAATACAATGTACACAATAAAGTATAGGTAATACACTGATATCAGAATGGAAGCCTAGACTGGCGCGCACAAAGAACAAAGGAGTAATATCTCAGGGCCTGACAGTGAAAACAACCTCCTCATTCAAGAGCCGAGCTCAGACGGAGCCAGTAACTGTGGAGGGGACAAGCGTCGGGTAAACCCGCCGCCAGGCTGCGGCGGTAGACACGCGTGACGGATATACCCGACCGCCGAACCGAATGTGTTAAATAAGCAAACTAACATATGACCGGATGGCCAAATACCTAACGACTTTTACATTTATTAAATTTTGATAAGTAGCAATAGACCTGATATAATTTTCAATAAACATTGAATTGCAAAAAGTACTTTCTCCGCCGGGTCTCGAACCTGGGGCTCTCACTTGCCGGGTGAGCATGTTTATTAACCAGTCAATTATTTTCATGTTGTCACTTTAGGACTGCCTGTAATTGACTCATAAAAAGTTCTTTATAATACTCATAGCAGCTTCAACGATTGGGCTCTCAGATCAGTATTGCTTACACACATAATGCAACTAAAACAATTTAAGTAGCAAGTAAACATTATGAGAGTAATTAAATTTCCAGTGATACTTCAAACAGACAGTAAAACAAGGACGAGAAAGCACATAGCCCAATGTCAGTATAGTGAAAACTGTGACATCACTGTTAGTGGTGTGAGGAAGGGAAGTGGGATCGAGTGGACAGCGGCCAAGATCAAATCCTAATGTCAGTACAGTGAACACTGTGACATCACTGTTAGTAGTATGAGGAAGGGAAGTGGGATCGAGTG
>NW_025790257.1:0-5228 GCF_021130785.1 Homalodisca vitripennis
TTGTTGGGGGCCCCTATTTATTTCTTCTTTAAACGTAAATAGTGATTTTTTTTTGTTCTGTTTTTTTAAAAAAAAACTTCATGAATCAATAACATAAGTAGAAATGAATAATGGTTTGGGTTTCCCCAACAAGAGGGGAGCAACAGCACGTACAACTCACATCTCAATGATTTTTCATGCGCAACGTGTTTGGTGAACGAATCATTTCCGAGAATTTTGTGGCCGGGGAAGTCTCCTGAGGGTATCGGAACAGCCCACGAAAGATTGACAAAACTTAAAGCCGCGATAACGGCACACAACGAGGATTCACTGTGTTCGGGGGGTGGGGTGTTTTCAAAAAAAAATGTATAGTGCAATGCTTATTAGTGCCAACGGAGGCTATTTCGAAAACTTTTTTAAAAAATTTAATTATATTTTAAAAGTTGGTTTAAAAGAAAATTAAAGGGGTATTGTTTTGATTTTCCTTCAAAAATCTCTGTCATTTTTAAATATTTATTTTCATAAATGCAGTAACAATTCCATTGCACAGCGACTTTCCGAACGCACGGTTGTTTTGTTCAAGTTAAAAACACTGTCACAGTGATAAGCGTTAAATATCTATTATTTGATGGAATCAACGTTAACTGCGGTGTTGAGGTTAACTGCGATGCTGTTAGTTAACTGCGATGCTGTTAGTTAACTGCGATGCTGAAGTTAACTGCATGCTGAAATTAACTGCGACAAAACCCAAATCAAAACTTGACGCGTATTTGCATTTAGATTAAAACTGCGCGGTGATTGTTTACCCAAACCCTGGGGAAATTTTGTGTGCAAACCTGCGTTAAAATTGTGACCTGGTGAATTTTGGTGACAGTTTAGTATTTGATGTATAACACAGCGCGGGACGTGTTTACCCAAACCCTGGGAATTGTGTGCAAAACCGCGTCTATTGTGACCTGTTTAATTTTGGTGACAGTTTAGTTTTGATGTATAACACAGCGCGGTGACGTGTTTACCCAAACCCTGAGGAATTGTGTGCAAACCTGGTCTATTGTGACCTGTGTGTAATTTCTGGTGACAGTTTAGTATTTGATGTATAACCAGCGCGGTGACGTGTTTCCCCAAAAACCCTGGGAATTGTGTGCAAACCTTTGCGTCATTGTGATGTGGGGTAATTTCTGGTGACAGTTTAGTATTTGATGTATAACACAGCGCGGTGACGTGTTTCCCCAAAACCCCGGGGGAATTGTGGGGCAAACCTGCGTCTATTGTGCCTGTGTGTAATTTCTGGTGACAGTTTGTTTTTTGATGTATAACACAGCGCGGTGACGTGTTTACCCAAACCCGAGGAATTGGTGCAAACCTGGTCTATTGGGGGACCTGTGTGTAATTGTTGGTGACAGTTTAGTATTTGATGTATAACACAGCGCGGTAAATTTTTTAAACCCAAAAACCCTGAGGAATTGTGTGCAAACCGCTTTTCTATTGTGACCTGGTGTAATTTCTGGTGCCCCGTTTAGTATTTGATGTATAACCCAGCGCGGTGACGTGTTTACCCAAACCCTGAGGAATTGTGTGCAAACCTGCGTCATTGTGACCTGTGTGAAATTTGGGCTGGTGACTTTAGTATTTGTGTAAAAAAACTGCGACCATGAATGTGTTTTTCCTACTAGTCATAAGTATCATGAAAAAGACCAAGCTTGTACCATCGGCAAAAATTTTTAAGGTGGTGCATATGGGTTTTGGATTGGGAAAATGGTTTAATTTTTTTACACTTTAATTTATGGAGAAGGGAGCAAGAGTTTTTTTTAATGGAACGCTCTACTCTGAACAAAAAAAAAGTCAATATGTTATGCCTCGAACAGCGGGGAATCTGGGAAACTAAACAAATTTTTTAGGTGGTTTATATAGAAAAACATTTACATTTATCATTTTTATTTCATAGAGAAGAAGCAAGAGTTTGTTAAAAATGGATCGCTCTACTCTGAACTAACAAAGCAATATTGTTAGTGCCCGAACATCGTTTTTGTGTTTTTGTTGTATCAGTAATAAACCAGCCGAAGTGAACCGTCCGCAGTATTCCTACCGCGAATAATCCCTTTACGAACCCTTGGAAAACAATGGCGCTTTTTGAGGTTATGGGAAGGGAAGGTCCATTACTGCGCATGTCCTCGTTCGAAATTATAGGACTCGTGGGTTTTTATTTAGAACTAAAGTATCGTTACCCCAAGTACTTAGCGAGTTAATTTTGAGGCACACAGAGTCACAAACCTCATTGAAAATGAAATTTAATTTGTTAAGTAACAGTTTTAGATTTGCAATAGTATAGTTTCCCAATGGGAAGTAATAACTTCTCACTTTTAAGTGAATTTTAAATAAGAAAATCCTAAGTGATGTATTAACTTATTTTATAAGAAGTAACGCAAGAAGTTCCCGTTTTGGGATAGTATTATCTAACCCCAAATTTGTGTTTGGGGTTGATTAAAATAGATGCATCATTTATGTTTGACAATGTAAAGTATTGGTACTTTTTGGAGTGTAGGCCGAGGCAAGTGTTTTAGTCTTCAAAATGGTGAAAAAAAGAAGGTAAACCCTTTTTTAAAACCTATTTCCTTTATTGGAAAGTTTTTTTAAAAAAATTCCTTTAGGTCTAGTCTTATTTATCAAAGATCACTTTGAAATAAAAGTCTATAAACACTGAGTCAATTCCAATAATAACAAAATATTTTTCAGAACAACAAAGTTGCTAGGTTCAAACAATTGCAATAACAAAACAAGCAGACATCTGTCAAAACTGCTAAGGTCATAAGAAACAAAACTAAGAGTAAGTAAACAATAAATCAGTAAAATCAGCACTATAAGAAAGCTCAACACTGGATACAGCCGCAATGGCTTGCAGAGGCAACTTTTAAAAATTTATTTGAAGCATTTAGAAATTTTTGTGAGTGGGTAATATTAATATCATTGTATTCCGAAAATGTCAAACTACAATTAAAAAAAAAAAAAAAAAATATATGTTAAAAATATTTTTTTTTGGTCCAAGGTCCCCCCCAAAATTTATTTTGTTTTTTATATTTTTACAAACCTTATACGATTTTTTCCTTTTTGACGAGGTCAAAAAAAAAATTTAAAATTTATTAATAATACCCTTTTAAAAAGTTTTTTAAAGGTATATATTTTTGGAAGTAAATAATTGTAATTTACTTTTTGTAAAAAATGTCATTTTTATTTATTGTCTTTCTTATAGGCGTATGATTTCACTCTTATAAGTGGGAAAACATTTATTTAATAATTTGGGAAAAATTGAATAAAAATTTATAAATTCGTTACTAGTATATTTAACCCTTAAACCGAAATAGGACCTTTTGACCGCCCGGGAAATAGCGGTATGTCAGACCCCCCGATGTTTTCCCCCAGAGAAAACCGGTCTGTCAGACCCCTAGTATTTGTTTTTTTTTTTTAAAATTGGAAAAAGCCTTTAAAGTTAAACTTATCTTTAAAATCAAAGCTTAGATATTAAAGAATGTTATACTTTTTATCATAAAGGGTATTTTTTTTTGGGATTTGAACAAAGGAATAATGAAAAATGACACTTTTTCACATTAAGTTTGGTTTATTGAACAGGAAACGTAATAAAAAAGTACTTAAAAAAGAGTAATCAGCAAAAAACTTAATTTTCCGGGATGAATGATGAACACATAAATTCTACCTTGCAAAATTTAGGCACACTTTGCGGAGCATTCCAACAAATGGCGCTCACATTCAATGCATTTGTTTTGGGGTTTTTCTCTTCTTTTCATAAGGGCATATGCTGCAGGTTTTCCCTTTTGTGGGCGATCGCACGCACTTCTCCTCGCTCCTTTTCTTGTCCAAGAACAGAAAGAATGGTCTTTTTCGGGTCTGCTCTCAAGTTGGGCATTTCAAATCGTTTTTCTAATATGGGGCTCTACATTCAAAAGCCAGCTGCTTTATAAACTGAAATCTTGTCAAAACTGGACTTCCCCGATACAAAGAAACAATATAACGCGTTAACACTGGCAATATTAAATTTAGGCATAAAATACTGCCATTGGCCAACGACGATCTTTCGATTACTCCCATAATAATGTTTTCATACTAGGGTATCAACGCCCCCCTTTAGTCTTTTTGTAGTATCCTAAAATTTTTTCAGGCTTATTTATTTCAGAATTTGTCTCAATATCTGGTGCTCGGGGAAAAAAAAGTACGGCCTTATTTTTCTTGGGCACAACAGAAAGTAACGTTGTGTTATTGTGGAAAGCAACAGCGAAGATCCCACACTCTTTTCCTTGAGGTAAAAATTCTGGAGGAATCTTTTTTTGTTTTTTTTAATAGTGCCAACAAATGTTTAAACCCCTTAGTTTCAATTGGGGCAACTAGCCCCCCGATGGAAATAACCAAAAATTTTCAGCAGTAAAAATTCGATTGGTTTTTTTCTATATGCTTTGTTAAATTTTTTGACAGTCTGCGTACTCTTCATTTGTTTTGTTCATCTCTGGGGAACCAACACTGTAACAGTTTTTACCCTTAAATAAAAAGCATTACAGAGAACGAACTACCTGAATCGGCCATACAAAAGATTTTTTTGCCATATTTTGCTGGTTTTTTGGGCATATACTGTTTGAAACGGCATTTGCCCCTAAAAGGCACAAGCATCTCATCCCAGTTACTTTGCTTTTTTGGACAAAACAACCCCCCCGGGGCCATTTGAATTAGTTGATTGAATAAATCAGATATTCTGCTGCCTTATCTTCTGCCTTTCGTGTTCTCTTTTCGTGGAGTCGTCAAATCGTAGACAAGATATTAAAATCTCAAACCTTTTACACACATTGTAGCTAAAAATATTGGTCGCCCAGTAGGGTCTTTGTTGAACAGAGATCTCATATCTTCATGTCCAATTTAAATATTTAGGTATAAAGAAACAACCCTAAAAAAGCTCTTACCTCTACTTGATCACACGGGTTTTAATTATACTTTGATGTGTGGTCACTTATTTTTCCTCTAAGCTCCGTCAGCTTTTTATTGGTTTTCCTTTCCATAGTATCTATCATACTATCTGTAAATCAATTTCCAAAAGTCCTTTTTGGTTGGGTTTTTGCCCCACTTTTGCCTACAGTAAGACCAGACAGCCCCCTAATAATATTGTGACTGGGGTTTTGCCGGATTTCTTGGAGGGTCAACAGTGCTCCACTCATATCCCTTTTTTTCCATGTAAAAATTGTGGCTGCGAA
>NW_025790258.1:0-6351 GCF_021130785.1 Homalodisca vitripennis
TACAAATTAAAATTCCTTCTATGCATATTTCACATATTGTTTTTGTTTATAAATTTCACCTTAGATCAAGAAAAATTTTAATTATTAGAATCATAGTCCCAGGAGACGAGATACAAATTGTATTTTATAAGCATGCGACCTGATCATTCTTGATATTGATATTAAAAATTCACTTAAAAGGTTTTTAAGAAACGCTAGATTTGGTGGAGGCCGTCCGAATATGGAATGCTATCAAAACGTGGTTAAAACAATGAAATTATGATTGTTTCTTTGGTCCACGTTTAATCTATGCACACTTTAAAACAAAAGGCCTAGGACACGTACTCGACATAAATATTAAATCAGCGTCAGCTAATTTATGGCTGTTAGTTATATTCAGATGTAATGATGGACTACAGCACCTTTACTGTGTCGTACCGTTCACCATGTCTCTTTATCTAGTTATCCTGACTATGGTTATAACGAGTTATTAAGTGTCTCGAGCTAGGAATAAATATAAAATCTAGTAAAATTATAGTTTTAAAACGATTAACCATTTAAGGGCACCTCTATGAAAACTAGAGTTGGCTGAAGATTGTTTTTCTTTTCTAAGAAGAAATTCCTGCTAGTCTATTTAAAAAGAGTTAAAAACATGCTATGTGTTAAAAAGCACAAATTAGACAACTCTCAGCCCATTAGACTATCATGTATAAAGCATGTCTTATATTTTCTGATTTTCTTTTATTAGACATCATAGCGAGCGACTCGAAATCTAGTATTAATTTCAAATTGGAAGTTACCATTTCAGAGAGAACAGTTAAAAACCTAACATAAACAATAGAACAATGATATGTCTGTACATTTATCTTACTTTTTCACTGAATGACATTTCTTCTTTGGTATTCATTTACAAAGGTCAGCGAGACACATTCGTTGGGCATCAGACTTCTCTAATGGTGCTAACAGAAACGAGAGCCTATCTGTGGTCCCATACTATTATTACTTGCGATGGATATTATAAACTGCAGTACTCACGTATGATAGATAGGAACTGCATGGTACTTCACTGAAGTGCCTGTGGCTTTCAAACAGACCTGCGAAGTAATGACCATCAGTCATCCTTTTAAGTTTTTCAGAGTATTTGTAATTTTCCATTATAAAAAACAAGATAAATTTACTTAAATACAGGAAAATCCATTCCTTGCAATTTATTGACTTGTATTACAAGTTCAATTTTAAAGTGCTTGAAACAATAATTTAGTTTTATAAAGTTTTAAAATTAATCAAATACCTATTGTAAAATAACATTATAGCTCTCTCTCCTGTTTCAGCTCGCGACGTCAGTTTCTATTATTAACAACAAAGGAAGAGGGAATGATTTTGTAGTATCGACAGTTTCTATTTTTATGGGTACACATGCCTGTGTGAAGATATTTTAACTCAATAAATAAAGGGCGAACAGTTAGCGATTGAACGGATTGGAGACCATATAAGTATATCAAAACATACAGGCATTTACCACGCTCTCCTATTTATAACTCAAACTCAAGAGCTTGACATTTGTCAGACCATAAGACTGGAACACATGGCTTTTATAAAAGGCAAACTTTCGTCCAGTGTAAGAAAGTTTTATAATACTCTATCCACAGGTTGCAGACTATCTTATATTTAGTGGAATTGAGGCCCAAGGTGCAATTCGTTCAGCATGATCATTCAGATCATCCTGGATATCGTTCCTATCATCTACGATCATTCTATTACAGATTTATTTCTACAGACGTACAATAATGTGCAATGCAGATCATGATCTTCAACGTGATATTTAGGTATTACTACAACCACTCTTTCAGAATGCACAGATCACTCTACTACAGATCATTCTTCAGCGCGCGTAATTGTTCAATATGCGTCTTCAAAGCCAATTCACAGTGATAATTCTGCAGGCAGTCTAGGTAGTATGTATGCCACCACATTAATTCTTCCAGATGTCCTTAGATTTTTGGTGGTTGCTCGGGAGCAAATATTACTTTACAAACTAAACAGTAAAATTCTTCCAGTCTTATCTCAGTCCAACAGTTTAGATATTTTACCGGTCCATACAGTATTTGTACGCCGGGCATTTTAGCGGCAATAGAAAAAAGGTGATCATCGATGCAGACCCTGGGGGTTGATGGATGCTGTTGCCTATCCTCAATACCCTCGGAGACCCTAATGTGTCCAGGTAAATGGCTGTCACTTGTGTCAGGGGGCAACAGTAAACATCACTCAGGACTTCATCAACACTTTACAGACTATCCTCGTCAGTCCAGTTGAGGGTGAGTTTAATACTCTTAAACTTATAATTAATTAATAAATTGTATTTTATGTAGAGTAACTAATTACTTAAAAGTCTCTGTAACTTGCAACTATACTCAGCCCAATGACAGCGGCGTCCTTGAACTACTTAGGGACCGCTCGCCGAACCATGTGCTCTTTGCAACACGCACTCCATAATCCTAATGGTAACGCCAAATATAAGGTTACCATCAATTAAGGATGTTGAGGAATTATATATAAGATTAGAGTGAAATAATCACTTGTGTATCTCCTAATGGTAGGCCAGAGTTGTTAGTTCCAATTTTTATTAATTTAGTTAGGATTTATTTCATATTATGAATCTAAAATCGCTTTTATACCAACAGGTAACATGAGTAACATTTATATTTATTAACATAAGTCTAACATTTACTGTAACATTTTATGCAGTGGTTTATCACTCATGGTTTTTGAGGGATAGCATATTTTTCTTTAAAAATTGTAAATGCATTAAAATAAAATAAATGTCAGTACAATATATGCCATCCACTTGAACTTTAATTATCATCTTAAATTATAATTTAACATAGCACGTGTTAATAACAGCCCCCTATGCGGAGTTTGTATTAGTAATGATCAAACAATCCTTCAGGAGCTAAGCAACTCTAAAAAAAGTATTAATTTTTTTAAAAACTCAGCCTATTACTAAATACTTCATTATTATAAACTCACAAGTGAATCCCTTGAACCGGACCCTCTACAATACGATGCTATATATTCCTTTTTTTGTTCACTACAATCACCTTATCATGTAAAGTTATGAGATTTTAAATTATGCGTATACTGGTCTAATATGGGGATCATATGAAACGTATCTACCATTATACTAGTGAATGGACTGTATTAAATATAAGAAATTGTTTCTAAGTAAACTATTGTAATTTTCAAGGATGGATAACCACATATACTTCCTATGTTGTTCAGTATCCAACGATTTTTTGTTTTTGGTTTTTTTTTTTTTTTTATTGTTTTTTTGAGCATTATTTATGTAAATATTTGAAGTGCTATCGATTTTTTTTTTTTTCATTGGTTCACCTCTGTTGTTTAAACACATAAAATTAAATATAATAAATTTGTCATATACTAATTCATTGTGTAACTTTCTAAGGACTTGTAGTGTATCATAATTACATTGTTTAGAACTATAGTTGTTGGTCATATTTTAAATGCAATTGGCCATTCCGTTTATAAAAAGTTTAGGTTATATTTAACATTTGCCATTATTTTTAGAACAAACATACAGTTCAGTAGTGGGAGATTTTTTAAATCTATATAATCATTATTATGATATGTGTTCTGTTTTGAATCCCTAATTGTGTAGAAATATATGATAAAAATATGAAAACATGAAACAAATTAAAATTTGAGTTTTTGTCACATTTAAATATATGTACTGGACAAATGTAGATCTCTGGATATCAGAGTGTAAAAACGGAATTTTAAAAGCGTCATATCATTTGAATCAGCACCTAAAAGTTACAGAAGTTGGAACAGTTAGCACAAATAATTTGTGGAAACACAAGGGCTTTTTACACAAGTTCCTAACGTCTCTTATAAGTTAGCGCTGTGTTGTTCCTTTTCTCTTTTATGTTTCCTTTAAATAAACGAATTAAAGGAAAATTATTTTCCCTTTCTTCTGAAATCCCAGCAGGAGAAAGGTTTATTTATCACATAAACTGAAATAGTCTGCAAATGGGACGGAATGTATTTCTTTATCAAAAACAAAAGGAAAAGTATGTCTTTTTATGCACCTAGTCTATTTTCATATTCTGCAAATTCAAATTAATATAAAAAAAAACTGAAAGAATCTGCTAACGGGACGAATTTTATTTTCCTAGTCGTAAATAAGTGAAAACTATGTCTTTTTATGCAACCTAATTTAAATATACTTTCCTCGACTTAAAAGTTATATGACGGGAGTTCTCGTGTTCATTCCGGAGGACTTTTCTTAGATGGTGTATAAACATCTTTGTTTCTTATATCTATGTGTTGTTACTTGCATGTACATTACCTACTACTCGTGTAATTAGGATATTATTTACTATTATAGGAATTAACAATGTCGCACCATGTATACGAAAACTATTGTCACAAAAGTAATGAGAATGAAACTAGAAGTTAGCTGTGACATTGATAAGCCCAATCGTAGGCAACACTCCGGCCTTTATAAAGTGTTTGAACCTTACAGTACCACACAATTTTTATTAATTTGCTTGATTGCCATTACACCCTTGTGAGAAGTAAGAGAAATGAGTTGTGTTTTTAATACAATGAATTAGCGCGATGTTGACGTATTATTACGTTATGAAATGTTTTTTAAGGCTATAAGGCTCAATTCTGAAAAGTTAGATGCTTTGAGAACCATCCCTTTATTCGAAAGCGTCTAAAAATGTCGCATCAGCTACATTTGCTATAAAAATTTTGGTGAGGCATAAACAAAACCAATGGAAGGTTTTCGCGTCTGCCATAAACATCTCAGTTTTTTGAAGTCTTTGACATTGAAGAGTATAATCGGTAATATCCAAAAAATGCAGTCACAAACCTTTGAAATTTTGTATCTTGACAACAACAGACCAGAAATACAGAGTATTTCCAGGTGATACACAGAACACGGAGAGTCGGGTGATACCCTATACTATGTAATGTTCTGATAGTATTTTTTTTTGAAAATGAATTAGTCCCAGTATTCTCTGTTATATGTTAAATTTTAAATTATCGTACTTGCTTTCTTTATAATTTTGAATGAGACTATTTACTGCAATAATAAAAACAGTTTTGAGCTTACAATTTTATTTTTATATTTTACTTTTTATGTGAAATCTCTCTCTTTTTCTAAATCATTTTTTTTTTTTTTTTTTTTCTTTTAAATAAGTTAAAACTAATAAATGGAACCACTATACCCTCCACTAAAAATAAAAAGAGGTTATTTAGCTAAAAAAAAGCAATCAGTCATTATCCAGTAGATTTTGTAAACAGCTGTAGTTGAATCCTTAAAAAAAATATAATTTGTGTAAAGTAACGCGATTTCAACTCAACTAGTAATCTAAGCCCTTTTTGCCATTTCGATGCTTCATAAGATTGAGTTTTTACGTCCCTCCTATTCTTTTATAATCGTCATCCAGCCTGGTTGTTCATCTGCTATGCCATTTCGCTTGTTTCTCACATAACAAAGAGCGGTCATAGAATTTTTGTTCGGACAGGATTTCTTTTCTTATTCCCTACTGTTTTTGTGCGCGCCATTCGAGTATAAGCAACTTTAGAAGATATGGGAAAACTAATATTTTTTTTCCCATGGGTTTCCTTAAATATTCAGTAAAAATTGGACACCATAACAACTGAATTTATTAAAGTATGTGGACTTGGTTACCCGTTATAACTTGAAGCAGCCGAGGGGGGAACGTTAGCGCTTTGTCACTAATGAGTTTTAGAATATCTGGGGGGGGGGGGGGTTCTGTAGAGTAAAACATTAAAAATTTATTACAGTAATGGACGTAAAATAAGAGAAAATTTTTGTTAACTCATAATCAGAAATACTACTAGTAGATTCAATTTTTTTAATACGTTTTGAAATGAATGACCCCCCCTTTTTAAAGACTATTTGACACTGAAAATAGTTCCAAAGTGAATAGTGGCACATACGCGTGATTTAACTGTAGATGATACAACTAGTATATTATTCGTAGTTGTTCCTGACAGTTGAATTGCTAAGCTTTGTAATAAACAGTTATAATTTAATAAGGTTAAAGATACAACCTAGTGATATCATGTTGATAAATAGTTCGATCCATTTTGACCTCCACCCAAAACCCTTCTAAACACTTTTGTAAGGGAAATTCGTCTTTAAGACTTCACGATAATCTAGATCGTGACTTGTACAATTGAAAAAAAGCTCTTAGCTCCCAACAGGTCAGAATAACTCATGTAAAAGAAACGTGTGATAGTGGCAATAATTGAACATCGTCCTAAAGTTGTTTAAGCAAGGAATATTTAAAGTTAGTTTCAAAACTGAAGCTACCT
>NW_025790259.1:0-5894 GCF_021130785.1 Homalodisca vitripennis
TTATGGGTTTATAATCGCTATCATTCTTTCTTTCTTAATCTGTACATTACATTAAACAGCATGTATTCTTCTTGCTATCTATATATTTATGTATAAGTTGACTACTGCCGTTGATAAATAAATAAATAGTTAAACATAGTTCAGTTGTTTTATATATAAAGAAGTGGGCTGCAGTATAAATAAGCAGTTCACAAAAAGGTTCTAATAAATCAGTTCCAAGGCCTTTAGGTAATGTTCATACATTACCTAGAAATGATGATTCAGATGATGAAAATAACCATTACCAGTGGAAATTGTAACTCAGCAGAATTTATTATGTATTAGATGTCAGTGGATGAATTAAATATTAATTTCAATTGTGTTAACATTATGTTTTATTAGGAATTTTGGTACTTACGTATTCATGCCACCCCAGCAAAAATATAATGGTTATTAAGTGTAGACAATCTAAACCTAAATTTTTTGTGAGATAACATAAAATTAAACACTTTGGGTGTCCATAAAACTATTTAAAAGTGAAGTATTCATTTGGATTTGGATGGAAAATGGACCGATCAAGAATTTTTTTGAAGTTTTGTTTAACACAAAATAAAGTTTCATGTCATGGTAATTGGTACATTACCGTATCTTTTTTTAATATTTCGCTCCTGAAAATATAAAGTGCCATACAAAGTAACAATTTTTCATAAACATGGAATGTTTGTCATATAATATTGAAAGTGTTTGTACCACCTGTGCATTGAAATATGATATAACAGTTTATCTTCTCTTTGGCAGTTCAATTTGATCACTATAGCCCTTTATGCAATGTAGTCCTTATATCGTGAAAAAAAAAAAAAAAAGTACAGCCTTGACCTAAGGGCTGTGAAAAATTATGAGGCCAGAACCATAGATACTGATACTGGGGTCTGGAGATAAAGTGATGAGAAATAGTTTTTTGAAATTCAGATTTTTTCTCTATAAGTATAAAATGTGTTTTAAATTCATTACAATAGATTTCTGTTATTGTTTAAAAAAAAGTATTTTTAAAATAAATTAATAAAAATATCAAAATAATCGGTTTATTGTGATAGATTAGTTAATTTTTTCATTTTATACATTAAGAAGGATAAAACTTGCAATGGTGTTTATAACATTAAATGTTATCAATTTTTTCTCAAATATTTAAAAATTAAGCTACCTTAATGATTTTCTAAAATAGGAACCGTTATTTCAATGCAATTTACTCATTAGTATTGTTTTTATCACGTAAATTATTTGGCTTATTATTAAAAAATAGCTTCCTTAATTTATATTTGTATTATCAGTATGTCTAATTTTTAAGAATTTAAGGATTACTGTGTTACTTACGGATGGTCCCTGATTCCTCATGTCTTCTACACTTATTCTACGTTTTTGTCTAAGCAGGCAAAAGCTCGCTGCCCCTTTTCTGTAATTTGAAAATTCTGCCAGTGCAACACCCTTTTTGTCTTCAAAGTATTAAATTTAAGGATTACTGTGTTACTTACGGATGGTCCCTGATTCCTTATGTCTTTTACACTTATTCTACATTTTGTCTAAGCAAGAGAGAGTCCGCTTCCTCTTTTCTGTAAATTGAAAATTCTGCCAGTGCAACACCTTTTTGTCCGCAGAGTATTAAATTTATTTTATAACAAGATACTTTTAAAAAGAGCTTTTTATTTAATTTTTTATTCGTTGAAAATATGTGAAAAAAACTTTTTAAATTACTAAAGTTAGTCTATTTAAGATTTGTAGATAGTTGTCTTCGTCCCAAGTATTTTAATGAATCACAGTTAGAGTTAAATTATGCTCATCTAAAAATAAATTCACTTTCTAAAAACTGTTTAATTTACTAATGAGAACTGTAATTTGTTAAACAATATTCTAATTTACTACAACGGTTTTAGGTACATTCTTACTGTTTAATCTTCTCTCTGTCTTTATTAATACCCATAGGTTTTAACTATTATTATTTTTATTCTTAAAAGATCGAACTGCACAGAAAACAGCAAATACTGTGTTAGAACTGGACTCTTCTTTTCTTATTATTATATTATTGTTATCATTATGTTTTTAAACACAATCTCTAAATACTGTGGAACATTCCAGGCTAACGTAGTTGGGTGGAAAAGGTTGATTCAATATTAATGTTGACTTTAGTTCCAGTTCACCCTCTTCTTAATTCAGCATCTGGAATTGACACTGTCATAGACTTGAGTTACACCTATTACACTCTTCACCTAGATTACACTATATTTGCAGTCTGTGTCTTGTTGTCAAAACTATGTAAAGAGTTAATTTTGACCTTCTTTGTTGCCGACTGTTTTGTGACAGCAACAGATCCCAGACACTGCACTAAGAAGAAGGTGAAAATTGGAACAAACCCATCATTCCACAAACTCGTACTGTTGCTCATAGTATATCCATGTAAAATAAAGTGAAATCTTCAACTAACTTTTGTGCACTTTTGATCTTTATAAAGTATTAGTCCTGAAGAACTCAGTGGTTTATTATACAGTAATCAACTTAATTATAAATAAGCTATCTCATTTTAAGCTCAAGTATGTAACAAATGCTATAACTGTAAAAAAATAGACTACCGTATATGAGAAACTGCATTACAGATAAAATATTAAACTTTACACTGTGAATATTGTATAATTAAATATCTACCTTTTGGTAAAAATATCTTATTTTTTATCATATCAGGGGACGGCCAACAAGGAGTCAGACGAAAGTTTTAAATGAGAACATAGAGTATATTACATGACGAGATTGAGTAGTATATCTAATTAAAAGTCTCATTAGGGGAACAATGCCACAAATCTGACCTCAAACAGTTCGACCCTCAGGGTTTTAATTTAAAAAAAAAAAACCCTTTTTTGAAAAATTTTTTTAAACTTTTTTGTTTTTCTCGAAATTTATTTTTTAAAAAAAACCCGAAATTTGGGCACTGGGTTTAAAAAAAAGCCATTTTTTTTGGGAAATAGGGAAAATTTTTTTTGGGCATGAAAAGTAGGTGACAAAATTTTAAGGGGTGGCCCAAAAAAAAAAAAAAAAAAATTTTTTTTGAATTTTTCAAAAAACTTTTCGGGGGGGAAAACAAAGACCAAACCTATTATTTGTTGCAAAAATGTTATTTTTTTTTTTAAAATTTTTCAAAAAAAATTTGCTTTGTAAAAAAAACAGCTTTTTTCCCCTTTTAAAAAAAATTTTAAAAAACACTTTTAAGAAAACCAAGGGAAATTTTTTACGGAAAACCAAGGGTTGAACTCAGGAAGTTAAAAACCGTTGTTCTTCAAAAAAATTTTTTAAAACCCTTTGGGTTTCCCCTGTTACAGCGGGCCCTTAAAACAAAAAAAATGAGTTTTTTTTAAAAATACAAGGGGGGATTAAAAAATTTTTATTTTTTTTCCAAAACAGCCTTTACAACAATCTAGTTTTATTAATACTATATTTTTTTAATTTAATATTTTTACCCTTTCTAGAAAAAAATTAATGAAAAAAAATAATATGATAGTCTTTTTTTCACGTTACTTCGGGGCCTCTTCACAACAAACTTGGTTATCTTAGTTTAAAAAAATTAAAAGATAAAAAAAAATTTTAAAAATTTTGGTCATTTTTAAAAATCACAAAAAAATTTTTTTAAATTAATTTTTTTTTTTTAATTTTTTTTAAAAAAATTAACCTTTTTTTAAAAAATTTTAAAAGAAAACATTATTTATCAGTGTTAGTTTTTCTAAAAGACTCTCTTACAGGGGGGTAAATTTTTACACATGCAAGGAGACCCACTTTTCTTTTTTTTTTAAAAATTTTGGTAAAGGGAGTTTAAAGGGGCTTTTTTAAAAACATTTTTAAAACATTTTTAAAATTTTTGGGAGATTTTATTTAAAATTTGGAAACCAAAAAATTTTTTTTTAAATTTTTTTCAGACTTTTGGCTAAAAACTAGCTTTTTTTCCCCCAAGGTAATTCTATTTTGGGGTTGAAAAAAAAAGGGAAAAAAAGGGGCCCCCAAAAGGAAAAAAAATATTGTAAATTTTTTCGGCCACCCCAGTGGGTTAGATCTTTCAGCATTTATCTTAAGCCATAGAAATTTGGTTTTTTTCAAACCTCCAGTTTTTTCATAATTTTTTTCTGCAGGGGAGAAAAACTTTGAAATCTGACAAAAACCATCAAATTTTCAAAAAGGGGTTTACTAGGCCTAAACACAAAAAGAACTTCTTTCCAAACCCCCCTGGGCGTGTAAAATAGCAGTTTTCTTCTGCTTTCCTATTAAACTAAAAATCCCCTATCGAGGGGAAAAAAACTAGGGCCATTACAAGAAATTTTTGATTAATTTCTGTAAAAATTTTTACGGGTTTAAAAAAAAGCTGGAACATGATTTTTTTTGTCCATTTTTTTTTTTTGCCCCAAAAACAAAAGACGACCAAACAATCAGCCCCTACTTTAAAAATGGCATTCAAGCGACTAACTTTGTAAATGAAAATATTTTAGAAAACATGAAGCTTTTTTTAGTGGGGCCCCCCTTTTCCCAATAGATTCAGCCCCAAAAATCATTGTGGGCCTGGCCCGTACCCCAAATCGGGGTTTTCAAAAGTTGTATGTAAATACTGCCCTGGTTTTGAACATTGAAGGGGAAATTTTTTAAAATTGGACAAAATAAAAAACTTCCCAAAGTCAGTGCATAGTAAAAAAACAAGTTTAAAAAAATTTTTTTTGGCAGCTTTTTTGATCTAATCTTTTTTTTTCATAACCTGCTTCAGTTTCATATAGCATTTTTTCGTCAAACTCTAAAGTTTTTTAGTTTTTCTTTTTTCGCTGTGGACTCATTTCCAAAAAAAAAGAATCACTTTTTTTTCAACTGTCACTGTGGGGGGAGCCCAAACTTTCCGTTAAAAACACGATTTAAAAACCCCAGTGTATTTTTTTGGACATTTTTCATCAAGGGGGATTTCTCGGTTTAAACATTTTCATACATCTTGTTTTTTAAATTTTAAAACAGGGGGAAAATTTTCTTCCCTTTTGAGGTTTTTTTTTTTTTATTTAAGGGTTTCTTGGTGAGGAAAGGGTGCATATGTTCCCCCCAAAATTTTTTTATAACTTCATCAGAAAGGGGGGTTTGGGCCCAATTTCTAAATTGCCCCGTTTCGTCAGATCTTCATTGTTTTTCAAATTTTTCGTACTTTAATTTTTTCGGGGAAACACAAAAAATATTGAAAACTTTTTTTTTTTAAAACTTTTTTCCTTTTCTCCTCCGATTTTTTGAAAGGGAAAAAATACCCTTAAAAGTGCATTGCCCCCCGTGATTAAACTTCATTTGAACTCGTTTTCCCCCTTGGGGTTTTTTTGTATTAACAGTTTGATGCCCAAAATAGAAAATTTTTTTCAATAGGTTTTCCCCCCCGGGGAAAAAGGGGGGGAAAAGTTCCCGTTTTTTTTTTTGGGATAAAGTTGTGAGCATAAAAATTTCCCCCGGCAAATTTTCAGATGGATCCCGAAAAAAAAAAAAAACCCAAAAAAAGGCTAAAAATGAAGGCAATAACATTTTTTTGGGATTGTTTTTTAAACAAGGAAATTTTAAAAAACTTTCCCCCGCTAACTTCATTTGTTTTTTAACATCAACTTAAAATTTTTATTACTTTTAAAAAACAGGAAAAAAACATTTTTTATCACCTAAAAAAGATAAAATTTTTAAATTTTGGGTTTCTTCATTTTTAAAAAAAGAAACCAAACCAAAAAATTTTAAAAAATTTAATAGCCAAGGAAAATTCAACGTTTTTTTTACCCTTTCATAACCTAGTATTAATGAAACAACCGTTTTCCCATTTTCATGGAAAAAATTTTCCCTTTGGGAAATTTTAAAATTAAGTAGAAGTGAAGCCAAGGGGAGAG
>NW_025790260.1:0-6566 GCF_021130785.1 Homalodisca vitripennis
GATATAAAAGGCAACTTCCTAATAAAATAACAAGGCTAATAGTATATATATACATATTTATAGATATACCTTGATCTCAATTAATATAAATATGATAATACTAATGTATATATAAAAAACAATACAGTACAAGCATTCGTTTAACCACCCTCAACTAGTCAAAATCACTGCCTATTTGTTTAGAAACTATCACTAATCACAATGTAAATAATTAATTGAAGACAGATCAACGATGTGCATTTGTTTAGGAGTGGCAATTAAATATTTAAATAATTTACAATTTTAAATTCATTCACTATTATACAAGTACCTAGTTAGTAATATGTTTTCAACGCTGCCGTAATAATTTTTGTAAGATAAATCTCAATTTTTTATAAGGTTTATCAAGGTAACTCATTCAAATAAACATAATCCAATGTAATATAGATCTTTTTCTATAAGCCATTTTAATCTGTGAAATTAGGAATTGATCGGGATTGAGCTCCTGTTTTGTTGTAGACGTGATTCATTATGGCACCTTTAGCAAAAAGTGGTTATTTTTATTACTAATTTGTTGATAACTTTATTTCCATAGGATTGCTAATATATGTAGAATACAAATGGAAGTTGGACCATGTGGAATAACTCTAGTGGCGTAGTTGAATATGTACAATCAAACTGGCGGTGGGAATGTGGAATATTGGCGTATGCAATACTTACCTGAAGGATCCGTAAGAGTGTGTGGGGGGGGGGGGGGGGGGGGGGGGAACCCCCCCAACAAACACCCCCCCCCACAAAAAAAAAAAATTTTGGGGGGGGGGGGGGGGGGGGGGGGGGGGGTGGGGGGGGGGGGGAAAAGGAAAATATAAAACTTATTTTGTGTACTGTTATAATCTTACGTTATATATATTAAATATAATATGTAAATATTTTTTTTGGGGGGTTTGTACATATTGGTTTTTGGGTTTGGGGTGGTGTGGTTGTGTGGGGGGTTTGGGTTTGATAGTGGGATGTGTTTTGGTGGTATATGGTGGGTATGTGGGGGGGTGGATGTTAGTTGTTATTAACAAAAATTTGTTTAATTTGATTAATTGTCAAGGATTTGGGTGTGGTGTTTTATTTTGGTAACATTTAAGTGGGGTGAATGTTATATTATATGAAGGGACATATGTTGTATGACAGTGTGGGGATATTGTTCAGCACTCGGTTTTATTTTGTCGCACGAGATTTTCTTAATCGAGGGGATTGTTGGATTGGTAATGATTAATTGTTTAAAGAATAGACACTTATTTGTTTACTGTATGACAGTTAGTTTTAAGATTTTGTAAAGTGGGGGTTCTCCTTAAAATGATTAAATGTATGAACCTTTAATAAGTTTTTAAATGATTTTATTTTCTGTAATGTAGGACTTATAGGTCATTAATTTATAGGATATTTAATATATATAATATTAATATTATACTAAATTTATGTTATTTAATATATTATGTATATATACAAGGTGTTTGTATTTATATTCTGTGTTATGTTTTTAAAAGTGTACTTGAAAAATCTCGTTAATTAACATAAACGAACAATAAGTTGGTACGATCAAAAATTTGTATGTTTTCTTTTGAAACTAGCTTGCTAAGAGACTATATATATTAATTTGGTGAATGAAAGTAACTGAAAACCCTTTGTAATAATATTGTTCATAACGATTTCAATACTAGAAATTAATACAAGAAGCCTGTTCGATAAAATACCTTTCAAAATTTGCCCCATTAGGTCCACCAAACAAGAAATAGTACATTTAAAACCTTATTGAAAAAGACAAAGTGAACCAAAATGAGAAAATGAGGAGGGGGTGTATCAAACAAGAATTATACAAAACAATGCTGAGAGGTTATTACAAAATCTAACTGTAGTGACTGTGAAAGCTATATATATTAGGCAAACTGGAAGAAAACATTTTAATAGAAAAGGTATTTAAAGAACACATGCAAGTCTTTGAAAATCAAATAAACATGTCTACAATAAAATCGAATTTGTGCTGAACGCTTATTGGAAACTGACCACCAAACTACAACAAATATTGAAGAAGAAACATGGAAATTTTAGGATATCAAAAGGAAAGGAAGAGGAAATTAAAACACAAAAGAAGAATATTACTTATAATCTATTCTAAATTATAATAAAATATCCTGCATAACAAAAAATTTTTTTTTTTTTTTTTTTTTTTTAAATAGGTAAATCTGGAAAAATAAGACAAATCTAAATTTTTGAAAAAATTAAAGAGTATTAATTAACCAGATTACTAGTAAGAAAATTACAACTGTGTCAATTTAAATCTAACATATGTTTAAAGGTCCACATGTGTATATGTAATTGTTTATTATTTATTTAGAGGTTAATGTACACTGATGATGGTTAACCCTCCGGCTGGCAAAAACGTCGTAAATTACGACTCATTTTTTTCTCGTCGTGAACTGGCAGAGTCGTACTATACGACTCATTAAACATCGTCTACTAATTACGTCATAGTTCCGATAATTACCGCTCGAGATCGCATAAAAGTTATATCACATTAATCACAAGATCCCAAGCCTTCTAATAATGTATTCACTTTTATATATATATGAATATTTGTTATTTTACTGGCCGCTAAAAGCTCCCGACTACTTCCGCGTGACGCGACTCGGCAACTGTTAGTGCTTGTATATAGTCTTGTTTTTTTTCAATTATAATTTCATTTGTAAATAAAAGTGTTTTATAACTATGTATTTTCTTTTTTTTGCATAAGTAAGTGAACATTATGCATATTTTAGATTTTTAAATAAAAATAATTTTTAGTTTTTTTTAATGGCTTTAATATAAAAAATAGTGTTTTTTTGAAAAAAAAAGGGTTTTGAGTTTCTGACCATCAAAACATCCACCATTATTTAGGCAAGTCAATTTTAAAGATTATGAGTTAATATTGGTACAAACATATTCTGCAGAGTACAATTTTGATGTATAACAACACTTTTGGTGGTTATTTTCAATAATTGTAACAGGATAAAAAAATTAAAAACTCGTGCATCAAAGCTTCAAAACAGGAGTCCAGTCAAGGCTCAAATGCGCGCCAGCGTAGGCGGGTGTAAAAAACTAGAACAACACCGTGTATGTTTAATTAAAGAAGATTCTTTAAAAGGGTTTTTAGTTACTTTCATTACATTTAATGAATAATATATAGATAAACACCTTGATAAAATGAAGTTAATAACATTTTATAAGTAATTTAATAAATATATAGTATTATATGATTGGAACAGTATTTATATCTCAAATAGTTAAAACCAAACTACTGTAGTAAATAAGCCCTAGCGATTGCAAAGCTTTAGCTGAGAAAAAGCGAAATTTGTGATTTTCTCTAGTACTTTATTGGTAGAACCTTAGTTTTTATGTTTAGATTTCATGTAAATAATCTTAACCCAGTAACATTAAGAGTCGTGTTATATTATATAATATTTTACCAAGTTATGATAACTTAGTTACACCCAAAAATGTTAGTTTTAAAAAACAAAAATAGAATTCTCCTACGCAATGAAATAGCAAGTGTGTCTGAATGATAAAAACAAAAAAACCCGGAATAGGGGGCCCCCCCCGCCCGTTTATAATGAAAAGTTCCACAGACATATAGTTGTTTACTTCTGAAAATAGATAAATTAATTTGCTATGCATTCGTAATATTAAATACTATTTCTTTTTTCTTCAAATTTTCTTGGTTTAATAAATACTGAAAAAATGATTTAAATTCTTGCTTTAATAAAAAAAAGCATTCTTGTGTCCTCGCACCACCAAGACTTTGGGCATGAATGGGCAGTGGTTTCTCTCCTCGTTGTTATTTCTTGATCGTTTATCAGTAATTTACGTGTGTATTGGACAATGCACTAACCCGCATGTATTAAACTTACTCAAATTACACAAGATTTGATTTTAGATATTAATAACTTCACACAATACCCACCAAATGAACTGATTATAATTAAACTACACTACCAGTACGTTTACATACCTCTATCCTCATACACTGCAATACACATCAATAGTGAAATATACTTCTTATATACCAGAAATTACCTAGGCGTAATTGTACCCCATTTCCACTAAAACAGTGTCAAAGGTTAGAGATTCATGAACTGGAAAAAGTGATTGGTAGAAAATATACACTATTCATTGCGATCAATATTTTAACGATACTTAAACATCAGAACAGAAACACAGTAAATAGCTATGTTGTATGGAAATGGGGTATATGTTGTATAATTTAATTATACACAAATTTATGAATATAAATATTAAATTTTACTTGTGAATAGTATATTAAGTTGAATTTTAAATATTAATAATAAGTATTGTAGAGTTTATATATTACATGTTGAATGATTTTTTTAGGGCCATTCACGGAGAAATTTACCATCACCAAAAGAATGCAACGGTTTTGAAACAAGTGTTGCTTGGTCTTTGGAGATAAC
This sequence comes from Homalodisca vitripennis, assembly GCF_021130785.1. Lineage (NCBI taxonomy): Eukaryota > Metazoa > Arthropoda > Insecta > Hemiptera > Cicadellidae > Homalodisca > Homalodisca vitripennis. The sequence continues at coordinate 4,476 of NW_025790260.1, forward strand.
AAGTACATTGCCACTGCCATCCGATGAAATGAATATTCGGTCTATGGAAAGCTAGAGCTCTTCCGCGAGAAAGTTGGGAGATTGTCAACGTTCAATGTGTTAAGTATTTTTTCATAAATAGTAAAGCAGAAGTATCATCAAAGTAATATATCCTCAATTTAACTGAATTTGAGAAATCTGATACTTTAAAAGAGATAAAACATTAAGTAAACCAATGTTAAATGCCATCAAGAATCAAGAAATGCTTATGTGCAACATCAACATCCACAGTTATACAACTATACATGTTTGAGTTGTGAACAGGTTGCTTGTCAATAATCTACATGGCTAGAATTATGTGTAAAAACAGTTTGTAACGTGTACATTCCGCAAGATGTCACAAAATTGTAAATTGGTTTTATATATCATGAATTTATTGTTGGTGATGAGTGAATTTATATTGATATTTGAGTTATATTGCAACATGTTTTAACCCTTAAAGCACAAATTCTAAATTACTGTCAAACGCTCATACATAAAAGAATATTTTTTTTTAAATTTCCGCAAAGCTAAATTTTGTTTCATATACTGCTTGGTATTACCTTAATAAGAAAAAAAAATAAACATGTAATATTACCTCATTTTAGAAAATTTATATAACGGCACGAAAATATTTGAAATTTTGAATAGAAACTGCATTGCAGGATAGTCCATGTACATAGCAACACTAATTATGACCAGATTACACATTAGCATTTATACAGGTTAATATATAATGAGTAACTTGTAACTGAATTTCCTGACTCATATACTACATAAAAATAAATAAGTTCAGTATAAGATTTTTGAAATGTAATAATGTGAAATTCAACACAGCAACTTTATTTATAGATAGCCTACAAGGGAAATGAAACAAATATAATACTTATAAAAAACCTTATATTATTTATAGAATCAATTAAACTGGACTTGTATGGAGAAACTGGTATAAAATACAAAACAAATAATTGAAAAAAATATTACACATAATATACAGCCAAAAATGCGCTCATTTGTCAAAACTTGGATAATCTGGGATTAGTAGGCCCTTATAACAAAAAATTATACTAAATGTTAGTAAAAACAATTTTATAAGAATTGTATAAGATAATAGTATAAGAATCTACAGACGGACTAGATTCAAAACACTTTGTTTACAAGCAAATCTAACCAAACATACTGACCAACACACACGTAGTTAAATCATCTGAATGAAACGATCCCAGCGTCTGTAGGCGTATGCCCGCGTCACAGGCCATAAAAAAAATGGCGGCGATTGCTTTCAACAACCCGAGTAGATACCGTTACAAGCATCACAACGTCCACCAATGGTGACAAAGCGTTTTATCTAGTCCCAACAGTCGAAAGGAACATCGACCTGCTCTCTTACGGAAGTTTTAACAACTAATTCTTCGCCATTTCATAAGTAAAGCTTTTGCGTTTGTAGACGTAATCCGCGTTTAAAGCATCGACAGTTCCGCGTCTTTAGGCGTTAGCCGCGTTGGAAGGGTTAAATTTTTATTAGGGGAAGATGGGGATAGTTTCGGACCGATTATACCGACATATTGTTCTGTCGCCCAATGACACACCGTAGTGTGCAGTCACTCTGTTTTAGATGGTTTTTACTATTGTCAAGGTTGGCAGACATGCAGGAATCACTTGACAGCATGCTGCTGTTCTTTCTCCCACTCCTGTCTCTTTGACCTCCAGCTGCCACTTGGCATCTTTTCGTTCATACATTTACTATTCCGTGGTAAAACAATGATCGAAAACTGATGGAGAGGGAGTGCATGAGCCATTGACCAATCACTTAAGAGTCGAAGGTAGGATTACCAACTATTTTTGAGAAAAGACAATTTTGCTAGACATTCAAGCAGCAGTGAGAGCTCTTAATTATCCCATTACAAGCTGTATGTAGTGTGGAATTTAAGCAAACTCCCCAACATTGTGTGATAAATAATGCTCCAGCCTCATATGTTCAATATAACATTATTGTGTGACGAGTGACTGCCACTGTGATAGTGTCAGCCAGTATAAAGGATATAGTTGGTCATGCTTTGACCATGAGTCACT
>NW_025790261.1:0-6001 GCF_021130785.1 Homalodisca vitripennis
TGTTGTGCAAAATTGTATTAAATGTTTTAAGGCTTTAAAAGCTAACTCCTTGTGGTCTCGCTGCACTATCAACCAAAACTCCATGAGTGTTTTGTCCTTGTAGGTACTTTTAAGGGTGCCATTGCTTGATAAATCAATGAGTTGGTCTTGTTCTTTTTCAATTAAATTTAGTTCTTCAATGTCCATAGTAGTAAAGGGATCTCTTATCCAACTGTTCTTAGAATCTGGTTCTGGAAAATACTCTTTCAATGATGTTGCTAAAGTCTTAAGGTGGGCCGATATTTCTTCTCTGACATTTTCTGATAACTGCTCCTGGTTAGATTCTAAAAACATTTGTAGTAATCGGAAGTTTGTAAATGATTTTTTTTCAACTCTTCTGGACCAAAGTTCAAATTTTTGTTTCATTGCTGCAATCTTGTCCTCCACTCTGAATATATCCACATAAAATCCTTGCAAACTTAAATTTAATTCATTTAAGTGTCCAAAAATATCTTATAGGTAAGCAACCTTACATAGCCAATTAAAATCGTTCAGTTGATTAGAAAATTGTGTTTCCAGGAGAAAAACACGAACCTCATCTCTGAGTTCAAAAAACCGCTCAAGTACCTTTCCCCGAGAGAGCCACCTAATCTCGGTGTGTAACAAGAGCTGAATATGCTCACTCTGCATGTCTCTGCATAACGCTTCAAACAGCCTGGATTGTAGGGGGCGTGATTTAATGAAATTAATTATCTTAACAACTTCATCACAGGTAGTCTTAAGTGTTACTGGCATATTTTTCGCTGCCAGTGCTTCCCTGTGGATGCAACAATGAGTCCATTGGACATGAGGTGTGACTTTTTGTAATATGCCCAATAATCCTGTTTTGTAGCCAGACATAGCTCCAGCACCATCACTTGTAATAGAAACACATTTATCCCACTTAATATTGTGTTGGGAAAAAAACTTATCAATAGCATTAAAAATATCTTCACCTTTTGTATGCATAAGTTCACAAGAGAACCAAAAATCTTCATAACATTGATGTTCGAAAATAAATCTGACAAAAACTAGCATAGTAGCTTTCTTGGATATATCCGTGCTTTCATCTATTTGCAAGGCAAACATGTCGCTATTAGATATTTTCATAAATAAATTGTATTGGATATTTTCAGACATATCTGTTATTCGCCTTTGAACTGTATTGTTCGATAATGGAATTGAGCTGATCATTTTAGCTGCTTGATCTCCAAGCACAATTCTGCACATTTTTACAGCAGCAGAGATAATAAGTTCTTCTGCTATTGTGTGTGCCTTGCCAGAAGTTGCAATAAGCTCAGAAACCTGGTAAGAAGCTAATGTTGCATTTTCATTGACATTTAGACCTACAATACCTTTTTTAATTATATTTTTAGATTTTTTTAACTCGTTTAGCTTTAGGTTGAAAAACTCTACTGACTTAGTTTTAGATTCAGGATGTTTTGTTTCAAGGTGACGTCGCAATTTAGCAGGTTTCATGCCTTCATTTGACAAAACTTCTAAACAAATAACGCACTGTGGCTTTGGATTATCTTCAGTACCAATATATGTAAAACCTAATTCCAAATATTCATTATTGTATTTTCTTATTTTTTTACTGGTACCTAATTTTTTACTCACGCTTCTTAAGCTAGTACAGGGCTGTTCACAGCTGGGCACTTCATCGACCATAGCAGTACTACATGAAGGATGCTCTTCCTTTTCCACGTCAGATATTGGCCTTTTTAACGTGGCACTAATTAACCAACGATCCATTGTTACTTTTGGCTACTAAACACTAAACTAAACCGACCAACTATTGCCCTGTACTGTTGTTACATAAATGCAATTATCAACAGACAACAACACTGAGTACCACTGAACGTACAACACAGTACAACTGAATCTATTCTGAGAGATCACGTGAGCGACTGCGAGTGTCGGCGACGGCGCGTAGTGGGGAGCAGGGTCAATGCCATGGCTGACAAACCGGTTAGGAGCGGTTCGCTGGAGTGGGGAAATGTATATCAGCGTCATTCGCCGCTCACTCTCGTACTATCGCTCCGTCACTCGCCCAGTAATGATGTCTCTATAAGCTTGTCACAGTTCACATTATGGACTTACAAACTACGCTGATCGTATTTACTCGCATACCTAAAATATCTGTTTAGTGTTATATTTTAACACTTTAAAAAAATCAAAATTATAGAATAACTTTTAATAGAAAGTTTTTTTTTTATTTTATACCACCTCGCTGCGGACCCCCTTAACGAGCTTTGCGGACCCCTAGGGGTCCGCGGACCACCTTTTGGGAACCGCTGGTCTAGAGCAACCTTTCCTCAGGCAGATAAGATAAAAATTCACCATAAAAAACTTGTTTAGTTACTTTTATTTGTTCCTTTAGATTAATATTAATTATGACGTGTATCTTTTCTGTTCATGTGTCTAGTGTAAAATCTTAATTCATTTGTTCATTCATATATAATATACATATTAAAACGAAATATATTGAATTCATTAAGTCAATGTTCAGATATGTTAATGTAATGAAACAGATTAGTTGGTACTTTGGGATTATACTGACTACACCAGTATGAAGAACAAAAAATATAAATTTATACAAACAAACATGATAGAACGAAAAAACAACTCTTTAATTACAAAATTACAAACTTACAATGATTATCAATTTTAATGGGGTCAGATTCCGTTATATGCCCCCAACGCTTAAACTTTTTCAATTAAAGTTATAAAACGATGTAGTTGAGTAACAGAACTAACTTTCCATCAATCAACAAGCATTTCCAGGTATTGTGATCGGTATTGTTGTCGTTGTTATCTCATCTTTCTCGAGAATCCCGATTACGGCAGCCTGCGCGGCATCACATGATTATTTAAGTTTTTTGCACGGTACATAATTTCCTTTCCATTACATTTCAATTTATATTTCTGATCAGCCCCTCTAGAATTTGATATTTTACTGATAGGTACTATCTCGAGGGATGTTCTTCCTTCGTTGACATCAGCGCGGGGCACCTTCGGTGCTGCCCCGTGCTGATGGCCGGAGGCACTCGCATTTTGTGATCAAGAATAAAAACAAGTTTTGTGTGATTTTTTCAATAAAGAATTTAGTTTTTGTTTGGTAATGTTTGTTGACGTGACAACGTCTTAAATTAGGTTGCGGCTCGGAGTCACTCATGAAAAAGTGTAACGCCCGGTAACGTTACGATGCCCGTCCAGTGGGTCCGCCGCACGGGATCCGCACGGGATAAAGCAGATAACTGTGGGTCCCGCCGCACGGGATAAAGCAGATAACTATGTTTATTCGTGAAAATGTGGAGTGCTTAGATTCGTCATTTACAACAACTACAACAATAAAGGTAAATAATTGTACACTGATATTTCATTATCGTAAACTATGATTGATTGATTAATTGTTAGATTGACACAAAAGTTGAGAAACTGAGTTTATAGGTTATGTCATACTATTGACAAATGTTGATAGTGTTAAGTAAATTATTAGTTTAAATCACTCTGCAATCAATCGTAATTCAGTCGATTGAGAAGAAAACAGCGCGTATTGCTTAGTCAAACATTTAAAATAACAAATTATAAAAAAAAATAAAAATAAAAAAATAAAAAAAAAAAACCCCCCTTCTAACCTGTCATAACAGTGCGATCCCAAACAAAGACGAACCTAACCGACCAATCACCACGCGCGGAGTCTTAGAATTTAAACTGTGTTTAGCAAGAATTTCAAATCTCCAATTTTTGTAAATGTTTTATTCAAACTGTACCATTTACAATAAAAAATTTTAATTAATTTCAAATTATGTACAATGTTTTAGTTAAACAAAAATATATTTCTTATAGTTAAAATTTGTGGGGCTGAGCCAATTCTTATTTTCATTCAATTTCCTTGTTTCCTATTGTGCTATTTAATAATATTCATATCAATAAATATTCTACCGAGAAAAAGACGTTGTCACGTAATAAATATTCGCCCGTAAAACCGACTTTACAGGCAACATTAATTTTTTTGTTGAATTTTTGTGTTTGGAGAAAATGTAGGGGTAAAACACGGAAGTCCCCCAAAAAAAACGATCGTACCAGCTGAACGAGCGGGCGAGGACTCTGCAATTCACGTTATCTACTCGACTCCGCTCGACTTTGACCTCTATCTGAGGATGGGGAGGGGTTTTGTGATAAGGACAATTCCTGTTTTATATTGACGGAAATATTGTTCTACGCTAATCTAGTAATCAGTAGATGCAAAATGTCAAATAACAATTCATATCTGGGTGTGGTCGGTATAACTCCCAAAGTACCAAACAATTATATCATTAATAGAGGATGTTACTGTCAAATGATGTTCTTTAGTCTAACTTAGCAAACCTATGACTATAGCCCCTAAACTCATTCTTTTTGGGGGTATTGTCCTACTTTGTTTTGTTTCTTTAAATATATTCAATAGTAAGATTTTCTTCACCTATATAAGTTCTTTTATTTTATTGTTGACACATAAGATCAAATAGCAGATTCTGCTCATCATACGTAAAACTTTGCGGAGAACTTAAAATCTTCAATATCAGTTTTTGTCAAAGTAAGCCAGGTTATTCAAAGTTCTCAAGATAGCCACTATGGATAAGTCTTTGTCATGAAACATACGTGTTCCTGTATGTTGAATGATTTCACACTACCAACAATAATAGTATACAAGATAATCTTGATCAGTAAAATTACGAATTTTAATTTATATATTGACGCCATAACAAATTTGATAATAGTTCGATGATATCAATATATTCTGATCAGTTGAGTTAATATTCTAAACGTGGGATGAATATTATTATTCTTTACAATACATATTATGGATGGTACTCATAATCTAAACGTCATAAGTGTAGTGACGTCTGGCCAACACTGGCTTCATGTGGACCACAACCGTCTGCTTACTGCTAAACTCCTACTGCTGGTATGTGCTGTGTAGTGTATACCACCCATATTTGTGAAGCGTGGAAAGAAGCCTCGAACCTTTATCGTACTTAATGAAAATTTTAAAGTTGTGTGATACTTGCATCATTTAATTTAACAAGAATTGTGTTTAAATAAAGTTTGTCCTGTTCTGTATTCCTTTGAAAATGGGCGAAGAAGACAAGCTTGAGGACGTAGAAGCTGGAGCAGATACAAAATCAAAAAAGGCTTTAAAAAAGGCAGCCAAAGATGCTGAAAAAGCAGCTAAGAAAGAAGCAAGAAAATCTGCTGGACAAGGAGAAGGTGATAAAGAGGAAACAGACGTGTCAGAAGGTAAATATGGTACTTTTGGCTTAATACGCAGCAGTGATGAAGATAAAAACCGAAAAACTTCATTTACTCATATCAAAGATTTATGCCCTAGCATAACAAATCAAGTTGTTTTGGTGAGAGGCAGATTACACACTAGCAGAGCCAAAGGGAAGCAATGCTTTATGGTACTACGTCAACAGCAATTTACAGTTCAATGCTTGGTTAATGTCTCTGATACTGTAAGTAAACAAATGGTCAAATTTGCATCAAACATAAATAAAGAGACAATTATTGATGTCATTGGATTAGTAAGCAGTGTGCCTAAAGAGATTGAAGCATGTAGTCAAAAATTAGTTGAAATTCATGTTCAAGAAATTTGGATTGTAAGTGAAGCCAAGAGTCAACTTCCTCTACTGATTGAAGACGCAGCAAGACCTGTCAAAGATGATGATCAGGAAGGCCTCAATATTAAGGTAAACCAAGATACTCGTTTGGACAACCGTATACTAGATTTACGAACACCAGCAAACCAAGCCATTTTTAGATTAGAAGCTGGAGTTTGTAGACTTTTTAGAGATATTCTTACTGACAAAGGATTTGTTGAAATTCACACCCCTAAAATTATCAGTGCAGCAAGCGAGGGTGGAGCTAATGTATTTACAGTTTCCTATTTCAAATCATCTGCATACTTAGCTCAAAGTCCCCAGCTGTACAAACA
>NW_025790262.1:0-6255 GCF_021130785.1 Homalodisca vitripennis
GGGGACGCTGCTTTAGCACCCCCTGGAATAAGCACCCCCTCGGGCTCTGACGTCACGGCCAGGGGGTGCTAATTCAGCGCACGGACACGGACCAGGCACGGAATTAGCACCCCCCGGCTACAAGGGGGTGCTAAATCAGCGCATGAACATGGTCGAGGCCCTGAATTAAACACCCCCCTGTTCCAAGGGGGTGCTTATTCAGCGCATGGACATGGCTCAGTCACTGAATTAGCACCCCCTAGCATTCAACCAGCAAAAAGGGTATTTATCTTTTACATATTCAATTCAATCATAAATATAATAGTTGTTATCTGGATTTTTGTGACGCTGCCTCTTATAAGCTACTATCTACGATTGTTTTTGTTTTGCAATTTCCGATGAACGATTAAATAATATAATAATCAAATATGGCTACTTTCTCTTAAAAATTACCATAGACTTAATATTACATAATAATGCTCCGACTAACAAGGCTAATAGACCTTAGAACTCCTCCCTCTCATACGCATTGTCATATTTGTGTAATAATTTTCACTCATGACTTTTGCTTTCTTAATTTGTTCTATATATCACCTATTTAAAATAATAAATTAAATCATATCCTTCATTTATTCTATTTCAGTTTATTCTTTCAGTTAATATGTTTGTAAATTTAATTAACGCACTGCTAAATATATATTTAAAAAAACATAAAATTCTCGTCGATTCTGAGTCGATTTTTGGAATATTACGGAAGGTAAAATGTAATTATGGTTTTTATACACAATTAGTCTAGTATCTTTGCTGTGTCATTTTTATTGTACAGGTATTGAGTACTGGGCGTCCATACCAATGAAAGATCTAGTCTACTCATAGTCTAGTTAAGGGTATTCACTGAGCATTAACAGTTCAAACTTAACCCAATCGTGAAAACTCAATGAAACATGTTTCTACATATAATTAAAACTATGTTATTTGTATATGAATCCATAATTAAAGTATTTATTTCATTTAATAGCTTCACGGAAATGGAATCTTCTTTTTTTTAGTTTAATTAACTCAAATGTAAAAAACAATTACAACAAATAATTTTGTAAACAATTTAGGCTCGTATTTTAGGCAAAATAGTTCACTGTCACACAGTATAGAATTTTTCTCTGCGGCATTTTTGTTTCATATTTAATTTTAATTAAATTTCAAAATTAGGTTTATAGAATGAAACAGATGAAGTATGAAAATTACAGTTTTTGACTTGTCATTTATTACAGAAATAATTTTTCAGTACCTGCCCTTAAATAATTACTCGTAACCATCTGCAGTAAGAAACTAGATTATAATTTTTTATCTTATGCACTATTAGGCGTATAGTGAATCATCTGCACAATGGAACAGCTACATAGACTTAACACTACACAAAAATCCGTAGAATGGTACTCACAAAAATATCTCAAGGTTACGCCCATAAGTATTACTATTGCTTACGTGTAAAATATCCTCTATAGAATCATGCCTAACTATTTTTCATGATTAAAGGAATATATTATAGAAAACATCAAATACATTTCACATGAGGCTACAACTTGAAGATACATTATTAGTTTATGAACTTAAACACTGTGATAAAAAACTTATGGATGAGGCATTGGTAGCTAAGGATGAAGTATATTAATCCGCAAAGGTTTCTTCCTAACTAGTTAATGTAAAAAAATGTTTGGTCGACTTCTGTCCATCTTACTTCTAGCAGATATATCCCTCTGGTAAAGGATTATACCCTCGATTATATTACTTTTTCTAACGGTATCGATGATAATTAGTGTAATATTACGAGAATGAATAATAGAATTCATATTGGGACTTTCATATTAAGTGATATCAACTATTACATGTAAAGTATTCCCACATATATGTTTTGTTGCTCCTTTTATGAGTAACCCTATTTTCAAATGTGGATCATAAATCTTTTATTACCTACAGTACTTTAGGAAAGGAGGGATCGTGATTTTTAATTACTTTAGAACATTCAGTTCAAAAAATCATGGAATGTCGCATTGACATTAAAATTGGAATATTTTCCAATGACCATAATTTATTTCATCAGTAGTATGCCATTTTTTTTAAAGACATGAAGGAGATGTCTATGACGTACCAGTTTATTCTAGAAAAAATTCCGTACGAAAGGGGCGGGTGGTATCAGCTAGTAAACATTTAAAAACTTGAAACTCGTTATTTTTGCCTTAACATCGTTGCTCGTTTATATATTGGCCGTCTACCAAATATGAAATATACAGAGTGAAATCAACCTGCAAATATCGATTGTAGGACTGTAGGTCCACACATAATTTTGACGAAGCTGACGAAACCCGTGCGTGCACTACCGACCCTACTTTTCAAACTGATGTGGCCGTATCGAGTGGTTGAGTAATAATATCGATGTTATTCTCAGTTTGTTATTCCTATATTAATACATAACTTATTATGTATAGTGAATTTGTTTGATGAAATTTCCTAAAAAATATAAGAAGAAATCAAACAATGTTTGAGTGTACAGGCCCAAGGTGTAGCATATTATACTCTCTAGGTAACGGATACTTTTACACGAGTAAAGAGAAAAGATAAACTAGAACACGGTAATGATGTATGGACAAAAACTGAAAATCATCGCCCTTTTGTATGCAGTTTAAAGAATATTTAACTATTGTGTGTTACATTAGTCAGACGTGCACTTCTAAACCCCATGTATCTGGAAGTGTCAAACTTAAGAATGAACATTCTTACAATATTGTAAAAAGAAGAGTGAAATCTCAGTGAAGTCTTTAATAAAGCGTCTATAAAAAGGTAAAATTTAAAATTACACTTCAGCTTAGCTGTACTTTTATTTTAAGGCTATTTATATCGGAAAGTGTAGAGAATTTTGTTACACTCTAATTTTCAATTCGTTGTAATTTTTATAACTGATTTGTAAACTAGGTAGTAAACAGATGTATAGAAGCATAAATATTACTTCATTAATAATAAAAAAATACTACACAAAAATATACATAATATTTCATTTTGTATACAGTAAACTTTTATATTTTTTAATGTTTTATTTTCCGGGTAGAACAAAATCTTCAAACCTCGGTTAGAACAAACTTAACAACTGCAACAAATAGCAATCTTTACTGGTACATTTAAGCATCTACGTTTAACACCGTAATCAATAGCATATCTACAAACTCCGTTATAAATTTACAAGCCAAAAGTAGGTCTGAGGTCTTCCATTTAAAAACAAAATATTAAATAGACATATAATAAACTACAAAGACATTTTTTAATATTTTTGGTTCTAGGTAATCAAACATGTATTAGAGTGTTTTTTTCTGACGTTCTCAATCAAAAGAAAACTTTGTTTTAGAAATAATTAAGAATATTATGACCACAGTTCAGCAATGTAATGTTAAAATCACTTGATTAGAGCAGCTAAAATCAAAACAGCCTGATTGTTGCAGCCCACATTCAGTCATATAATTAAAGGCGGATATTGTTTGGTAATTGGTTTTAAAAAACAGTAATTGGTTTTAAAAAACAGTAATTGGTTTTAAAAAAACAAACTATCTCCCTTATTTCACAAACCAATTTTTTAAAACTTGGTATCGTTAGATTTTTTATTAAATTGTGTTAATAATTTAGATATTTTTTTACCATATATCGCTTTTAAGATATTTACGCTTTAAAGATCTTTTAGAAATCACTATTTTGAAAATAAAAGCTTGTAAGAAATTTTAAATTTTTGATTTTCCTTAAGGTTATAAAGGTATATACAAAATTTTAACCTAAACAATCCATCAAATATAAATAGTAAAGTAAAAAAGACAAAAACAAAACAAAAATTGTGGCTATTAGAGTAATTATTGAGTTTTAGAAAGGTGAATATGATTGTTTTTGCATTTGGTCCATGAATAATGTCTGAAAATATTGGTAGAGATTGTGGAACACTCTCTATAAATAATTTTATGTACAGAGTGTCCTGTAATTCTTAGGACAAGTCTAATATACCGCAACTGCTCAGGTCATGGCAAAACGCATTTCAGAATATGGAAATAGATCTTTGGTGCTTAGTTTCCTATCCGTTAGTCTGTATGTGTTTTTTATATACAAATTCGCTTTAATATCTTAAAACGAATAAACAAATCCTACCTAATTTGGGATCAAAATATTTGTGGTAATAAGGCCAGTTAATAAACAATATTCATTAATACTTTCGAAAATGGCGGCCATTAAATCTGATTAACTTTGAATGTCTTAAAATCCAGCAGGTATACAAGAATAAATCTGATCGTGGATTGTATCACAAATCTAATTACTCAAATTACTATTTCAAAACTAATAATAAATAACTCATTAAGAGCATCTTTACTGTAAAAAAAAAAAACATGGTTCGTGAAAATAAATTAATATCAACTTTAGAGTATCTTATCCCTATTTCTTTTATTTTTGTGATATATTATGCAAAACATTTGAAAATACATGTTTCAGGCCTATCTAAAGGATAGAATACAATCATATATTTCATGTTTAATGAATTTATTTTAATATCTGTTGTTTTAGGACATATTTATTTACGAAAATTTAGTCAAGCGACAATCAGATGTATTTCCAATAAAACCGCTTATCTTTGATTTTGTCATCTATAAAAGCATTTATTGTCTGAATATTACTGTACGAATTTTCTTGTTCTTTATTATTCTTAATATATAACAGATAACCTAGTCACTTTATTTAGATTTTTTTTCACATTATATTGTGAATAAATTGAAGCTTTATGATAAATACAACAGTTTTATTATTGTTAATTTAAGACATTTTGTTTTTGTCCTTCATTGTTCATAAAGGCGTTCATTGTTGATACATTTGGCAATATCTCTAGTAGTTTTTAATTTATTAGAAAAAAAGTTGCTTGGCAACAGATATTAATGTATTTTCCTGTACTTTAAATGAAGGGACTAAGATGTGAGCACGATTGGCATAAGATATTCTGGAGCTGCCGTTTACTCGATTTTTTGTTATTGTGACCTACTCGTTGAGATTTTCCAAGATAATTCCATTTTTAACAAACAAAAAAAACGCACCACTAAACCGACAGAGGGGAAAGAGGAAATGTAAACAATGTATGATCCATAAATACTCAGTTATATAAATGTTATGGTTTTTTTTGACAGCAATAACGCTTTTTGAAAAATACGGTTAGTATATTTTATTGCTGACGTGTTTTAACAATTGTTTTCAACTTTCTTTTTTTTAATTATAGTTTGAACTAACTGATTATGGATATAACTGAATGGGATTATTTATTCTTATAGATGATAAAATAATATTTAAATTGTTTTGTTCAAGTAGTGGTTTGAAATTAGTACTATTCAGGTTTAAATAGTATAATTCAGTTTATGATGCGTTCCTTAAAAATTAATTAGGCCTTCTTAGCCCGTCGCCAAATTACAATTTCACGGTTCTAATTTTCCCGCTTTTGATTGGTATTCGAAAAATTAAAAAATAAATAAATAATTGTTTTTTAAAGTGGTTAATAGGTTGATATAATCTGCTGACCATGTATAATTTATTCCACATGCCGGATATTTTTACGCAATATCCATGTTCCTCTGCGTTGTTCGTACCACGATTTTCAAATTTAATTTTACTTTAAAAATAAAACATGTATTTGTATGGCTTAGTAGACCTAGTTTTTTTTTACTTAAAAAGTATATTTTGATGCATAGTATTTTTATAATTGGTAATGAAACTGTTTGTTTTTGAAATTTTAAGTAAACCACAGCAATTGCAGTAAATATACTCATTGCAATATATATATTATATATACTATATATATATATATATATATATATATATATATATTATGTATATATATAATTTTATTTTATTGAAAAATAAATCGCAATATGGTTATAATAACGTTTTTACTATATTCTCGTCAGGAGTAATTATTCCATCTTTAAATAACGCTGAATTTAGCAGCCCCCAGATTTAAAGGGGGTGCTAATCAACACATGAGCACCGGTCAAAGCGCTGAATTAGGGACCCCCATATTCGATGGGGGTGCTAAATCAGCACACCATGAACACGGTGAGGCGCTGGAATTAGGACCCCCGTATTCTAAGGGGGTGTTTTTATTCAGGGCCTGGACACAGCCACTGTGTGATTTAGCACACCCTTTCGTGACGTCAAATGACGTCAGTAGCGAAGGGGGTGCTATGTCCAGGGGGTGTAAATACATGCGCACCC
>NW_025790263.1:0-6021 GCF_021130785.1 Homalodisca vitripennis
ATTCATTCAGATGTCTGAAGTTTTGTCTGAGCGTCGAGCATAAAGCACTAACACTCCTCATCTGTTGACAATTTTTATCTGAAACCATAAATTCATCAGGTACCAGTTATTTTCAACCAAATCCCAAGATATGTTTACTCTCATTTTATTTCATGATCACAATGTTTCTGGCATCATACTCCAAATAAACACATCACGTTTATAACTTCATGAAGAATGACGCTGTGAAACATTCCCATTTCTGAAAATTCCTAGTTCATGGCGTTGATTGTTACTTGATTGTTCCAACCGTGCAACGATTTTCTCCAAACATGATCTAATTTCTTCTCTTGTGGTGGAAGTGGAAGGGGTCTCCACTCTGTATGTCATGTTAATGTTTGAGCAACCTTCACAAAAACACCCACTGTTAGGCACGTGCTATTTTTTTTTTTCAAAATTGAAACCTTTGCTGCTCCATGGTTTTCTTTTTCTTTCAGTGATTTTTTAAAAGGTGCCCAAATAAAAAACAAATATTCAAGCAAATCTCCAAAATTTGATAATAATTGCCAGATTAACTCTATAAATCCAACCATATCAAAATCCCACAAATAAAAACAGCACCTTAATAGAGAAAAATTTACAGTAGTAGATTTTGATGAGAGGAAAAAACACAACCCCTTAAAGGTTTATTAGAAAGAATGATCAATTTGGCTTGCATTACAACCATCAGTTCCTACTAGGGCGGAGAAGGGGAAACATGTTTCCCTCATTTAGGAAAACTCTTTACTTAAATATAAAAAAATATTTTCTGGGGAGCTTTTAGACTCTAAAGAACTGTTTCTTTAGATATTAATACTTTGTTTAACCTACTTACTTTTAAATATTATACCACTTTGGATATAAGTACTTATTTTAAAAATGGGAAAAATTGTGTATGGCCATGAGAACTTTTACGGTGTTTTGTATTAAATACAAGATATTTACTAAGCAGCATAATAGAGAAGAAAATAGGACGCAATCATAATCTATTGTGGTTGTTATACAATTTTTCCATACACTATGCATACATTCCTTAAATTACAATTTTACCAATGGATAACGTAACAGTTTTTTTAAGGCTCTTTCTGACCATAGTCCAATAATTTGCTAGTCCTTTCCCCAATGATGATATTAAGCCTGAATATAACTAAGGAAGAATATAAGATATAGAATGAATGTTACGTTCTACATTTTTAACTTTAGAATGTTCTTTATGTTTTGAATTTATAGAAGGGTTGCAGCAATTTCAATTAAAATTAGATAAGTTGTTTCGCTTAATGACTTTATACTAGGTAAAATAAAGTATCAGGGTTCTTCCAAAAACCTAATTTAGAATTATAAACATATAGTTTTGTACAAATTTTTTGATAAAGGGTATCCTAAAATTTGTTAGGTATTGTCTTGTAAACACAACGGAAGGTCACTACTTCACTGTTCAAACAGGTACACGACGTGGCCAGTTGACAAGGACAAGGTCAAGTCCAAGCTGGAGATAGGACCCTGCCACACTAGATGGATGCAGGAGTGTACGAATGTTACGCGGGACCGAACATTGTACCAGCATCGACCGGCGCCAGCTTTTTTTTAAAACAGACTTTAGCATCGCCTTCGAACTGATTGTTGTTTAGGACCAGTTTATGTGGATTCATAGACTGCTTCAACCAAAGATTGGATGTATATTTTTCAATTGCAAACCACTTTGTGTATTAAGTTTAAAATATCCCAAGTTTTGAACTTTATATTAATTACCATTTTAATTGTAAGTACGAAGTAATGTTTACTTAAAAAATTTCAAATGCAATTTTTATTGGTTAAGAAAATTTGTTATATCACAAAGGGCATATTAAAAACAAACTAGAAATAGTTCTAAATTCAATTTATTTCAATAACAAAACATTCTTTAGAATAAACTCAAGAGGGTTTCACATTAATGAGAAGATCTGACAAGCATGTGCTCTGAACTAGTAACTTAGAACAGATACTTGAACACATGAGATCACCTAAGACATAACTGGAACTTAGTTACTTTCTTAAACCATTATTCCTTATTATAAATTATATAATAGTTTATAGAATATTAAATTCCTTAATTTTTCAAGTTATTTTAGTAATTAGAAGAATGTTTTTATATGTGTAAAACCAAAAACAATTTTGTACATTAAATATCTTAATGCAAATGAAGAGATTTGCAGTATATCAAGACAATTTTAGATTAGATGGCGGAAAAAATCATTATTGGGTTTTAACCCTACAACAAATTAATAAACATATGAATAATATTACTATAGGTGTAATAATAATAGTGTTGTGAATTAAATATTTTTTTTTTATTTTTAAAACAGCAATTGTTTATACTATCTTAATTGAGATGAATTAGTAAGGGGATGTAACAAAAGATATTTACTATTCTGTTAAACATTACCTGGTTTTTTGATTGGTTGGATAATTATTTATTTTTTAATATTATCTGCAACACACAGGGATTTAATAAAATGGAGAAAAACAATGAACAATTAAATCAAGCTTGTCTATCTCATTATGTTTATTTTTTGTTATGAATTATTTGATCTTGAAACATCACACAGAGACAACCAAGGAGTGTTTGGCACTGAGACAAGGTTGACCTGATCATAAATGCTTTGGACTGGGTAGCACTACACCCATTAAAAAGTGCTTTGCACTCAAAGGGTTAAAGTGATTTTATTTAGGAACTTGGGGGGATTAAAAAGGGAACTAACAAAAGAACTTATAAACTAATTTATATTTTCAATGGAATATTTCGACACATTGGTGTTTTATGTAGAAGAAAATATCCCAAAATGAATATCAACTTCACAAACAATAATATTATAATAATGATAAACCATGGCCATAATCATAATTTTATGGATCAAATATAGACTCCAGGTTTTTGCATTCTATATAACCAAAATTATTTCTTTTTTACTAAAAAAAACTCATTTACTAGGTTTGTTTTGTTACAGTTTTTCTTAAATATTATACAACGTGTAAGAATATAGATTGGTAAACCAATCCAAAATTAGCTATAATTCACTAGCTAATAGATGAAGTATAAAATGTTTAAGCTAGTCTCGGTAACAATGAATATTTAAATATTGTATTTGTAGTGTTTATATAACTTTTTAACTGTTTTCATATTGCTTCATTTTTTAATGTATATTACCAATAGTTTTTAGGATAAAAAATTTGTATAAAAGACAACCAAAGAATATTTAGTTGCCTTTTACAAAATATTTGTTTTGATTGTCCTACTAGAAAACAGTTAAAGCTAAATATACTAAACAACTACCTGCTTGTTATTAAAAAATATATTTTGTTTTTATATAAAATAGTAACTTTCAAATGAATAGTAGGGATTTTTATTGGATATTTTAACCCTTTGAGGGCAAAGGCCATAGTAGACGCCACAGTAAAAACCTAGTAAATTGTCATCGTGCCAAAGGTGGCCTAAAACTGAAGCAATATTTATATAGCTACAAAGTTAAAATTATTCATAGTGGAAACCATATAGATTGGCATTTGATAAGTTTCCTCCACGTAGTCGATTAATGTCCATTTTTGTTGTTTTCGCTTCCTCAATAGGTCTGGAATGAGAGTTAAGCCTATGATGCTGTTATGGTTTGGTCAGCCGATGGAAATTTGTCAGGTGTGAATAAAGTGTTTGGCTACTGCACTGTTTATTTTGTTCCATTATTTGTGGTTTTGATGTAAAAACAAATCATAAACCAGTAAGCATATAAATTGTCTTAGTGTAATAATGTCAGTTTTGATTGTTAGGTATGTTTCCATGAGCAACAAGCTTATTCTTTGCTTAATTTTGTTTCTAGTATTGCTGCCAATTGCAAAATAGTTTTATGATTCTGTTATTGACATTAATTTTATTGCAAAAAAATATAACATTATACATGAATTTTTAAACCAAAACTCATGAAAATAGGCTATAGCTGATGATAAATAAATCTACAAAAAATAATACATTAAAGAACATTTTTAATAAAACCACTTCAAAAAGTTTATAAAAAATGTACACTTAACACAATATTAACAATATATTTGTATTTGACATTTTTTACAAGAATAATTACATACTATATTATCAAATTTTATTTTGCCAAAATAAAAAATTATGGTTGAATAACAAACATTTACTAAAATTGGGAATTTGAAATTCTTGCTCGCAAACACAGTTTTAAATTCTAACTCCGCCGCGTGCGTGAGTAGGTCCGGTTTTAGTTCGTTTTGTTTGGTCGCACTGGTTATGACAGGTTAGAGGTTAGTAATTTGTTATTTTAAATGTTTGAACTAGCAATACGCGCTGTTTCTTCTCAATCGAGACTGAATTTACGATTGATTGCAGAGTGATTTAAAACTAATAATTTACTTAATCACTATCAAACCAATTGTCAATAGTATGACATTAACCTATAAACTCAGTTTCTCAACTTTTGTGTCAATCTAAACCAATTAATCAATCAATCATAGATTCTTACGTATAATTGAAATATCAGTGTACAATTATAATCAGTTGTTAACCTTTATTGTTGTAGTTGATTGTAAATTGACGAATCTAAGCACTCCACATTTTCACGAATAAATAAACATAGTTATCTTGCTTTATATCCCGTGCGCGCGGACCCACTGGACGGGCAATCGTAACGTTACCACCCCGACCCGGGCGTTACACTTTTTCATGAGGTGACTCCGAGCCTCGCAACCTAAATTTTAAGACGTTGGTCACGTCAAAAATGCAAATCTGTCCAAGAGGTTATTGAAAAAACGTTTCTTTTTACTAATAAGCTTGCAATTATACTAAAATCAGGTTGGCAGTTTAAACGGGAGTAACATAAGCAAAATAGCTACGGCACTCAAAGGGTTAGGAGGAAGGATATTTATTGATATTAATTTTGGTAGTAAAAAGTTGACTTCTTCATCCTCTAGTTTTCTTTAATGTATTTTATTTATAGTTTTAATTGTCGACAGCAGAAATGATACAGGTTACTGAAGGGTAAAAATCAATTAGATAAAACATCTCTAAAAAAAACCTTATTTTGTGTGAAAATTTTATATCCAACTTAGAAAGCTTTATACATTATACATCACAAAATTACTTATGCTGAACTTTATTTTATGGTTAAGTTCTCGACAATCAAAATAAAAATTGAATTATTTGAAATAATATTCGATTCAAGTCATATTAATCTTAATCAGCACAATACATTTTATATTAGATATGATTGTAAACATAAAAATAAGGGTGCTTTGTAATTTCAGTAAAACTGATACAATGGTCCTTTAAAATCCTTTTAAACTAGTATACTCCCTATATAATAATAATGTGTCGAAGTCAAATCTCAAATTCACTGAATCTTCAAGAAAGATTTTCGAGAATCGAATTTCGTATCTGTTGAGTATCCACCTTGTTATTGAATTATCAGGTTTGTAGGGAACACAGTACAAAAATTATTCCAAAACGTACTTTTGACTTATTTTGAATGTTCCAACCCGTAAATATATAGCCTAATTAAATAATTATCGTACTTTGATAAATAATATTTTTACTTGCAGTTTTTTTTCATATTTATTAAATTTAATATAAATATATCATATATATAGTATATATATTTGTGCAGCCCTATGAGGCTGCTACGCCTTATTCAAAGACGACAGCTGATCGTTAGTTGCAAGTTACTGGTTGCGAAAATGTAATTTTCTTTGTACTACATGAATAATAAACCATATATAGGTGACTCAAATCAACAAATGTATAATTAATTGTTTTGAAAATAATATTTTTCTTAGCAAAACCTGTATTTAAGTATTTTTATTTTTTTTGTGCATTGGAACTTATCTACTGCATATAGCTGTGCGGTTACTGCTGATCGGTAGTAAGCAAATTACCCATAGCTTAAAGATGTGTTATAGTTGTATTTTCATTTTTATAAAGTGTAGATAGATGACAAGATTAAAAGAATAACATGCTTC
>NW_025790264.1:0-7249 GCF_021130785.1 Homalodisca vitripennis
TGAAGTCTGCAGCATAGCGAGTGTTTGTGTTGGTGTACGTTCACACGGCCACGGGTGAAGTTATTCTTCATGGGCATAAGTTCTTAAAACTGAGTATAATAGAGTGATACTACAGTTTAGAATTGAAGTGATCCAACAAAAGCAGCTCTACAACTGTCCCTCTAGACTGCAACCCAGCTAGTGTTCGTATGGCACATCTTTTGTAAGATTATGGGTTCTTTGTATATTTAATGAACTAGATATACCCCAAACTAAAATACCATACCGAAGATGTTAGTTTCAAAAAGTGCATAAATAAGCAGTTTTTGCCGTCTGCACATCACTAATTGTCTGTTATTCTTCGTATTACATAAAGTCCAGAACTTAGCTTCCTGCAGAGACTGTCAACATGAGAGTTCCAATTAAGACTTGTGTCAATTATAACACCTAGATACTTGGCAGCTTCTACTCTATCCTAATGTTAGGTAGAAGTTTCCCGCTTTCAAAGGCTTTCGTCATTCCCCATTTTATTAAATGTTGCGAATTTTGTTTCATTTAGTAAATCCGAGGCTGTTCCTGCTGGCAGTACTAACTGAGTGGCTATACAATCAGATGCTTGATGTACGTTGACGACTTCAAGTGGCTCTGTTTCCTTTGTTTACTTAAGTAAAAAGCACAGATATCACATCCGCGTACATAATAGTGGTAGCAAATTTCTTGCACGATACTTAGGCCAGGTATTGCATTTGTAAAAAGTACAAATAAAACAGGCACCCAGTACAGGAGCCTTGATGGTACGCCTTCTCGAGTTTTGTTGAGGCAGGCTAGATCTCACCGAACAAGTCATAACCATTGTCCGACATGAACCAGCTTGAACCATTTGTTGTCCCTATCAGTCAAATAAGCGTTGTCAAACCAACTCAGCTGAAATTCCAGAAATTTATCAAGAGCTTATTCGGTTTTGTTTAGGAGTTTGTTTTATGATCAAGGCCTCGTCAAATGCTTTTACTAAAGTCTAATAAAGTACAGATGCACAGGTAATTGCCATTTTCAAGTTTGATCAATAATGTGGTTTCATAATTAGACTAAATATTAGTGGTTGACGTAGAACGTCCTTTTGATAAAACCATGTTGCTGACTAGTTTAGTAAATTAATTTTCCAGAGGTGAGGTTGATAACAAGAACGAGTCAGGGGCCAACTCTTATTCAAAAACTTAGATATTGTTGATATCAGCGATATTCGGTCGAATAATTACTAGCATCAGAGGTGCTACCCTGCTTGGAAAAAAGGGGAATAACCTTTTGCCAATTTAAGAGCCTTGTTGGAAACCTCCCTTCTGCGAATGATCCTGGTTATCAGTAGAGTTAATTGGGTCCGTCCAAGGTTTCCAATTACACAAAATTTCAGCAGCTTCGAAGATTACCAAGTCAATTCCATAAGAAACATTTTGTTTTTAAAGTAATGATATGAATCTTTATTACTTCGTCTGAAGTGGTAGGAAAGAGTGTTAAGGGTGGAACATTATTCTGAGCAGGTACAAGTACGGGGTGGTTTTGGAAATATTAGCCCTCTAGACCCTTGTCCTGCCGCTGTAACAAACCTAGAATTTTAGGTAATCAGCGATCTGGGTAGAGTCAGTAATTTTCCCTAATTACCGGATCCATTAATTTCTTTCGGACTATGTGATAATTTTGTTTTCCTTTCATTATTTACCTACTACCCCATAAGGCCCTTTTGGACTTATTTTTGCTGCATGAAGAATTTTTGTCTGTTACTTTCTTTACCCGCCTTTAAATCTTTAAGTCTTAAATCATTAGGCTTTCTGCAGGTGTCCTTGCTTTATGAATCAATTGACCAGTAGTGTTTTGTATACAAGCTGTGCTTTGTAAAAAAAGCTTATAGCGTAGTTCTTTCAGGCTCAGCAATCTGTTATATTTATTTCTCCTTTTTTCCTTTTACTCTAGATTTTTTTTTAGTGGGCCAAGCAGGAATTTATTATCATCCCAAGGTGTATTACTAAAACAAATTGTAGGCCTTGTGTGTCTGCAATCTATAGAGAGCAGTAAT
The DNA here is from genome assembly GCF_021130785.1 of Homalodisca vitripennis. Taxonomy (NCBI): domain Eukaryota; kingdom Metazoa; phylum Arthropoda; class Insecta; order Hemiptera; family Cicadellidae; genus Homalodisca; species Homalodisca vitripennis. The sequence continues at coordinate 2,048 of NW_025790264.1, forward strand.
CAGATCTTCACCATGATTTTTGTTGTAGTTTTATTTTAATGTCCCTCATGTTCCTCTTTCAGAAAATTGTCGTTTTTTTTTTTCAGTCATCTGGGCTGTTTGGTTTTACATTCCAATAATATAAAACAAGCTAGTGTTATTTAAACCTGGTTTAGCGAGGAGAAGATGAAAAACTTGTTGAATAATCCAAATTCACACTGATTGGTGCCTAATAGCCTAAACCCTACGTTTTATCTACTGTTCTGTGGCTAATTACATGGATTGGATTAGTATAGTACAATTAAGAAGTAAAACTAACTGTTTGAGGACAGCAAAAAGCGCCTGTTTTGGGTCTCCTCCGTACCAGACCGATCGGGCACGACAGCTACCCAGTTCAGAGAGAAGAAGATGTCATTCCCCTTGTCCTGATTACACTGAGAGTGAGCCCAGGGGGTCTCAACGTATTGCAGTAACTCAGTCATTGGCTGGTCTAGTAAGGGGTGCACCTGGTGCGGCCATCCACAAACAGTGGTCTGTGACAACAGTATAATATTTGAATTCAATACAACTCAAGAATATTTTTTTCTCAAAAACTACTCACGATAGGAAGATTATTTTGGAAATTAATAAAAAAAAACAATACTTTTCTTTTTCAAATGTGAATCAAAACATTAGTCATAACCAGTCAACATATAATTCCTAAAAAAAGCAATTGTTTTGAATAATAAAAATCTCCTAAACAATCCCTTTCCATTGTTTTTTTGCTAGTTAAATACTTCAATGTGGGAATTTTCATGTCTACCTACAACCTATTCGAGATTTAGCCTTACTGTCACTCAGCATCGTAAATTGAGTTAATATTTTTGCCATTTTTCAAGAATTTAAAATTGAATATAAAACAATTTTAAAAATTGTCACAAAACAATTAGTGCACTTGAATTCTGCAGGTGATTTGCAATGCAGCTTTGCTGTCTATGCAATTTACCATCAATATTATTTTTGCAATATTTTAATTATTCTCATCACTTGTCCTTATTTGTATCATTCTTCAAGCACTTTTAATTTACCAAACTTAAGATTAGACTCGAGAGTATTAGTTTACTAGTACTTTTTAATGTTTCCGTATAATTCCATAGTTTTATTTCATTTTTTTACTGCCTATCTTTTTAAATCTGAGTGCCAACCCAATGATTTTTCTTCTGTGACAGGTCGGTCCCCACCCACAGGTTTAAGCCCGATGTGCGGTCTTCTCGTTGCAATGGCCCTTTATATGTTAATGATAATAAAATCTAATGAGAATAAATAAATAGAAGAATTTATTTAACCAATGTAGTAAAAAAAATGGTATTCTTGATGTCCTCAAATTAATTGTTTCGTTTTAAATTGGAAACTGAATGGATGGGAAAAAAGCGTAATAAAAGCGCGTGTTTTATATATATATAAAGACATAATATTGATAGCAATTATGTAAAAAAAGGTAGATTATAAGTATAGAATGTATAAAAATAACAATTAGTTACTATTTTTATATACAACAACCAACACGTAATTAAAAAAATACGCCTTGGATAATTTTTTATTTGATTAATATATTGATATTGTATAGGTACTTTGGGATTATACCGACCATAGCCCAGACATGAATCGGATTATTGACATTTTGACTTCTATTGATTACTAGGATTAGCGTAGAAACAATATTTTCTGTCAATTATAGAACAAGAATTGTCTATATCACAAAACCCCTTCCCCATCCTCAGACAGAGGTCAAAAGTCAGAGGCGGATCTTGGAATTATATTAATTAAAAAATACTGCCTTGGATAATTTTTACTTGATTAAATATATTGATATTTTAGGTTACAATTTGGGATTTATACCGGCACCATGGGCCCAGGACAATGAATCGTTATTGACATTTTGCTTCTATTGGATTTAACTAGATTATGCGTCGGTAGAACAAATATTTTCGTCAATATAAGAACAAGAATTGTTCTTATCACAAAACCCCTCCCCATCCTCAGACAGAGGTCAAAAGTCCGAGGCGGGTGGTCCTAGTAGATAACGTGATTTGCAGTTCTCGCTCGAGCTTACGCTTCAGCTGGGAGCTGCGTCGCTTTTTTGTACTTCCTGTGTTTCTTATATCCCCTACATTTTCTCCAAACATAAAAAATTTCCAACAAAAACTTCCCAAACTCTTTATTGAAAAAAAACACACAAAACTTGTTTTTTATTCTTGATTCACACTCCCGCCACCCAAAAAAAAAATGCGGTGCAGTGCCTCGCGCGCCATCAGCGCGGCGCTTATCGGCTTGCCCTGCGCTGATGTCCAACGAAAGAAAAACATCCCTCGAGATGAGTACCTATTCAGTAAAAAGATATCAAATTCTAGGAGGGGCTGATCAGAAATTATAAATTGAATTTGTAATGGAAAGGCAATTACGTAACCGTTCAAAAAACTGTAAATAATCATTGATGATGCCGTCGTTGCCTGCACGTAATCGGGACTTCTCGAGAAAGATATGATAACAGCGACAAACAATTACCGATCACAATACCTGGAAATGCCGTTGTTGATTGATGGAATGTTTAGTTTCAGGGTTACTTCAACTACATCGTTTTATATAACGTTCTAAGTTCATTGGAAAAAACTTTAAAGCGTTGGGGGCATATTAACGGAATCTTGACACCCCGATTAACAATATTGATAATCTGTTGTAGAGATTTTGTAAATTTTGTAAATTAAAGAGTATTTTTTTTTTCGTTTCTATCATGTTTGTTTCTATAAATTTATAATTTTTTGTGTTCTTCATGACTGGTGGTGGGTCGGTTATATAAATCCCAAAGTTATCCAATATTTTAATAATGAAATAATCAGTTGAATAAAAACTAACAAAACGTTGTAGATTTCGTAGTAATAGGAAAAATAGATGTATTTCATCCTATATCTAGTGAAAGAAATAATTATTTAAATAGTTCTAATTTCTATTGACAGACCAAATCGGACATAAAAAGGGAGAAATTTCTGAGAAAAGAGAGGATGGTTTTAAAATCCATCAAAAACGTCTTAGATGATGGGTAGGAATATTTTACATATACCTAAAGGTGTGTTTGTTGAAATTGTAAACTGTCCAAAAAGTGGGGGAGGGACACGTCTTATTACTAAAACGAGCTTTTAACTGTTACTCACTGATTTTACAAGAACCTTGTAACTCTTATTTTTAACCTGTGCAAAGAAGTATTCAGGATATGTTGTACCAACCATGTGGGTGAATAATATGTCTGGAAACGTCATCATCATTGAAGTAAGCCAGAGTTGGTGAGCTAAAAATTCATCAACATACTTTAACAAAACAATCATTCTCAAACATGTTTTGTACATTTTCTTAATTTAAAAACAATAACATTAATTTGAATAATAGTTTCTGTACTGTCTTATTCATATATGCCTATATCAACAATTGACTTAATACCATATTAAAATGGCATCAAACATTTATATGTTGAACGGTACAGTTAATCTTCTTTCAATATTTTCTGTTGTTACCCTGTTTGCAACTTCACTTCTCCTGGAATAGCTACAGTGCTCTTTAACCTTGTAGTATTATTGGCAAAATGCAGGCTTTTACTAGAAAACGTAGGCTATCCTGAACTTTTTTTTAAAGCTTTTTTATTGAAATGTTTACCTAAGTTTTGGTTATAACTTTGTTTTAGAAAACAATACAAACAAATGTAAATTTTTTAATTTTATTTTTACGTAGATTTTTAGTACACAAAATTTTAAAAATTAAAATTATTAAGTAAAAGCTTGTAGTGAAGACAAAAATTACATTATGGCACATTTTTTCTTAAATCTGCATGTTATTCCCTATACAAAAATATTTAGACTCAAACCATTGTGGAAAAGTATTCATCTATTTTTTAAAATCACAATTTATAGTTCTACAAGTAAATTTTATATTTTGCAGATTATTTCTAATAAGATGTGAATCATAGGTATTAATAAAAAATATAATTTATTTTTGTATGAACCAAAACACACATTTCATTAACAATGGAACCTTAATGGAATATGAGTCAGATTTTGGGCTCCGCGATCAAAGCACGAGTATACTCATATTTCAGTGCCAATTAGTTAAAATGTAGATATTTATTTATTCTTAACATATGTTTATTAATACAGTTCTTGAGTTGCATGCGTTAAAAGATATTAAACTATGAATTAGATAACACGATCTAAACTTTTTGGGCACACTAAAACTTTTATTTTAGTGTTCTCCATTACTGCTACATATGTTTCTTCGGCCAATGGTTATATCTTAAATGCATAACTATTATCCCAATATATCAAACAACAACAACTGTTGGTGATGTTCAGACATCCTCTTTTTGTGCTGGTCCCCTAGGTTAAATGACCTTTTAGATAAACTTCACCTGATAAAAATCTATTTTCAACTTTCAAAATAATTCAAGGCAATTATTAAAATCTATCATTACTTGAGCAGCTGAAGTTTTCCAAACAAAGACGTTGAGGTTGTATTCCACATTTGTTCCAAAGTAATGCCGTCGATCACAGTAACCCCTGTCTTCTGAAATCGCCACGATATCTTCAGTGCAATCTTTATTTAAGTCCACAAGTACAGGGGCTTCATTGACTCCTCCCTTCAGGAGCTGCAAACTCTAAAACAATTATTTAGGAATATATCCACTACTGCTCAATCATATATTACATATTGATGATGAGCTGAAGAAAACCTAAAAAATATATAAAAAAGCTTTAAAATGCATCTAAAACCTTTAGACTTAAAAAAGTTTAGTCAATTTTAACCAGTTACCTATTGTTTAAATATTTGATGGTGTATTTGAGAAATTTCAAATTAATAATTGCATTGATATAGTACTAATTTATTCCTCTGTCTTATACTCTAATATAAATAAAGAAACTAACTTGTTTATAAGTTGTGCTAACAGGTTACTAAGATTTCTTCTAATTACTCAGTATTATAATATTTTCAATATTTATAATTCAAACTCTACTCTATCTACTATTTTTCCCGGATAGTAAAATAGGATGTGTAGTAACTGTATGTCATACATTCTGTCCATATTTCAATCCAAACACACATTTATTTTGTTCATTCTGCTTACCTCAATTTTATAATCATGAAAATATAACATTACAAAAGTAAACTTGATTTTACAGCTTAAGGATTTGATTTATACAG
>NW_025790265.1:0-7232 GCF_021130785.1 Homalodisca vitripennis
CCTTGCATGTATTTTTGTATGTGTACATGTTTTATTTTAGTATTGGTTTTAACTTGTATTGTATACACGAGTCCTTAATTAACAAATACGCTGAATATCTTTGAAAATCCTCCTTCAAATTTACGCATTTAAATACGACTTCTATTTTGTAAAGTGATACAATTGAAAACACGGAAGACTCGTACTACGACGGGATAAATTTTGTTAAGCTGGCTGTAGTGAAACGGTCTTGAGACTACATATAAGACCAATGTTTATTTTTAAATCTCTTTTGGTCGTAGAGTTATTACAGATTTTTCACTTTAAATATATAATTATTTCGCATCGAACCATGTTTAAATTTGAATGTAAAGAGTAATATTTCGAGTATTTAAACAATGAATTAAACCCGTTTGAAATTGTTATCATAATTAAAATACCACAAAATTAAAAATCGTTTAGATGCTTATAAAGTATCCTTAAATAAAGAAATCTCCAAAGATGTTACTACTAAAAAAGTCTAACACTGTTCTTTTGGGCTAAAACCCAAGTTCCTTCCATTAAGGCTTGCTCTTAGTTTTAAAATGTAAGATTACCGACATTCTATGCGAAACTTTATTTTCAATAACAATGTTTCGCCAACCTACATGTTACTGGATGTTAATGTATCCTACAACCAGTTATTCGTGAATTAATTGAATACAAATATCATGCATTCTCTTAAAAACTTATTATAGAATTCCCCATTGTGGTTTAAATTTTAATGTAACGCAACCTAAATTTTGCATCATACAACTTATTGTGTTGGCCTTGTTGAATGTGTGTATTAGTTAGAAATATAAGTTAAATAAACATTCTACAAATGCTACAGTGTATTGTCCAGACATTGACGTCATTCATCCGATATGTTCACGGGAAATATAGGCCATTGAGGAAAGCGAAGAGGTAAAGACGGTATAAGAAACTTGGTGTGAGCTGAAAATAAGCAGGAAAGAGGTTTATTTCTTTACTTATGAGCTTACATGTTTGTTACACGTATTTTTTAATGCGATTTACATAAGAATCTAACAGAGCTTACTGGGTATGAGTCAGTTTTGGGTAAACATGCATGCAATTTTTTTCTAAAATACATAATGATGACCAATGCCATATACACAGAGTGTATTCCTGAAAAGTAACAGTTTTTAAACTCTATCTGTGTCTCGTACATCAGCTAATTTAGAAAGCCACAGTGTTATCAACCACCACAGGTCCACAGTTAGTATTCCATTTAGAGGGCGATATAGACGTTAAAATACGTCAAAAAATCATTATGATACATTGTGAGATAGTTTTTTGGGTTATTTTATTATAATAACCAAAAATTAATCATAATTCTGTAATAAATATAACAATTATGGGCAACTCCAATAATAAAGATTTTATTTTTGTGAGAACGTTCTGCTTTCAAGGAAAGCAGTCATTAGACTTATATGACTATAAAAACGTAGTTAAGGTAATAAATAAAATAGAATATTGTTTAATAATTAATATATAAATTAATAATTCAATAAACAATTGTTTAATTCAAAAATCCACAACTAAAAAGTACAAAGGGGAACTCCATTTTATTTTTTTATTAAATCCAGAAAACTCTATGTCCTAATGCATAATGTGACATATTATATAAAGTATTGAATGTAAATTCAAAGATAGTTAACGAGGAACTTTTGCGTTTCATTATTTAACGAAACAATTTTGGATCATCATTATAAATGCGCTCCCCAAGCCATACAAGCACAAAAAATTGTTTTGAAAATTTCTTTTTAATAAATATTTGAAAACTGTGCCCAGTAATGCTTATAAGCTTCTTCTATAATTAAATGTTAAAATTTCACCAAGAAAAATCAGAAAATGGTAAAACCGCAACTTTCCAACCTATCTTACAACAGGACAAAACCTTAAACAATTTAACAGAGAACAACACCAAACATTGTCGAAGTTTACAACATAAGTATATACACTTTTTTACAAATTGAATAACTGACTATATTAATTCTGCCTGATAACTGTAATTTTATATGTGTTGCAGGCAACGAAACGTCTTAATTATTGCACCGGTCTGACAACATTGGTCCAATTGTCCAATTGTTTCTTACATCCCACTATTTGGTTGCCTAAGAATTAGAAAAAAAAACTTCCTACCTTTCAAAATTTTATATAAACTAATATTGTTTTTGACAATGGCACGTGGGAGAATAACTTGTTAACAATTTTATTTATTTTAATTATGTATATTATTAGTATATACTTGCCAAAAATAAAATTCAGATTTAAAAACCGGCACTCCAATCAAGAACCAACTACTTGCTAATTGTGGCAACTATTAGTTGTATGCACTTACCTATCCAAATTAAATATTGAAAGGGACTTTTTTGTAGACTAAGATTTTAAAAAATTTCAAAATTCAATGTTGCAGATTGTTAAATAACTCTAAAGAGAATTTGTATCTCAGCTAATACTTATACAAAACAAAAATATATTGTTTTAAATTCTCTGGGAAAATTTTCAATACGTTTTTGAGATATCCACGTTTAAAACATGGTAAATAATAAGAGTAAGAGTAACACTTTTGTTTAACTATGATTTCAAACTAACTAATTTAAGAATAATCTTCTTATGACAAAATTCTTATCAACTACCCGCTTGATGAGCTAACATGCACATTTTGAACCAAACTCAATATAACCAACCAATTTACTGAATGGGGTTTATATTTACAAAAAAATCAAATTACAATCTGTTTTGCAACACACACACCACACACACACACATCACACACACACGACAACACACACACACACACACACACACACACACCCCACAAATATTATATAATAAAAATATATATATAGTATATTATATCAATTATTAAACTTCTTGATACAAAGTACCTTTAATATTTCGGCTTTTTTTGCCGTTTTCAAAAAGGTATAATACAAAATAACAATACAGCAACAAAATTAACAAAAGGAAAATAAATAAAAACTGACATAAATAAATAAACAAGAATTTTTGAACATGTGTATAACACCAAAGAGAAAAAAATAATATCAGACAGAGAATGAATTTAGAAAAATAATATATAAAAAAAACAATTGATCATTTCATCCTTTTATTCAGAACCAAATGGGTACTTTTGATTTTAATATTAACTAATGTGCCTGTTCCTAAATTTCTAAGTCAATTTTTTTTCTATCTTCGGGTACTTTGGCAAATACCTGTCAGTGCTAACATATGTTCAAAATTTTTGTTGGCTGGCCTAAGAAAAATGCTTGTTGTGAAACCAATTTTTTCATCCTGTTTTTTAGACGAACAACCGATGATTATTCATTCTTATGTGCCAATTGGGATTTTGTTGTCAATCCAACTAATCCATTGCACAATTTTTACATGTTAATTGGTAAATTACATTTTACTTTTTGCAATTAATTTCTCCTCTAATAGGGTAAAAGTTTTCTTTGTATTAATACTAGGGTGAAAAATTGGAAGCGATTTTATAATTTGCAAGGTATTACATCGTTTGTCTTTACAGGTGTGACACTTAAAAATTTTTCTTCTTTCTGAATTTTGAATGTCAGTAGGTGCAATTTGGGCCGTACCCGAAATTTTTTAGGTTAGTAATTTCTACGAAACACTAGCCTGGGTTGGTTTTGAAAATAAGTTTTTTAGTAATAGGGTTGAAGATCAAGAATTTTGTGTGCCTCTTAGAATATGTTTGTTTTATACAAACCAGGAAAATTATTTTGTTATAAATTTTACGTCATCATTCTTTTGGGGTTTTTTATGAACATTAGAGTGTTAATTGATTATTTATAAATTTTTGAAGGATTTTTCTATTATACAAAATGCATTTCCAAGTTTTTTTTCTAGATAATTTTTAAAATCAGCACTATTCATACATAATTTTTTGGCCCTAACTGACAAAACCCTTGTACTGGAATTTTGACAATGTAACAGGATGGCAGCTGTTTGAAATGTAGATAATCCATTGTTAGTTACCTGTCTTTAATATGACTTTTTGTTTTGAGAATCCAGATTAATAAAAACATCAAAATCCAAGAATGTTATGATTCTTTAGAAAATTTCCAGGTAAATTCAAAATCGAGAATTTGTTAGATTTTCCAAAAATTCTTTTAAATTTCAAAGCAATTATTTCCAAATCATAAAAAAATCGTCAATGAATCACAACCATACAAGAGGTTTTGTAGGATTGAGAATTCAAAAAATTTATGTTAAATATATATATATATATAACAAAAACAAAGGACACCAAATGATGCTAATGAAATTAAAAATCAACATCATAAGGAAGAAATAAATCAAAAAACTAAAAAAAAACTTCTCAGTCTAGCATAAAATTATAAAATAAAACAACAAAGTATAACCAAGTAATACTAATTAAAAATATACTTATAATCATTAATAAAAACATTATTATTTAGTAAAAACTTAATTACATAGAAGAGACGTTTTTGTAATAAAATCACCGTCTAAAAGGTGATAAAATATACACAGTATACGAATAAAAACAACAATGGATTTTTAAATTTAAGCATCAGTTATAGAATAAAAATATACCTATTATATAATAAAAATAAGGTACAATAACAAGCCAAATTAGTTTTGTTTTAGAAAGATTATATCAAAATAGATTGTGTTTATATTCCGATAGCTTTGTATAGAAATGGTAATGACAATGTTTTATAGTAATAAGTGTTCAAATACAAATTTTGGTACGTCCGTGGTTAATTACATGCATACATCAGATTAATACATTTTGCAGATAGGGCGTCCTAGAATTTATTTGCCAAAGTACAATTATTTTTGTTGGCTGTAATTAAACAATACAATTTATATCTACATCGTTTATCGAAATTATATAAACTTACAAGTTATATATTATAATTAATAAGAGCCTTTTCATATATTTTTAATTATGTAAGGAGGATTTCCGTTTCTTTTAATTGTTTTGAAATTAAAATTGTGTCTTTTTTTTTAAACAGTTAGAAAAGAATGTATAGATCATTCTTCCAAAATTTGTGTCAGATAACTAAAGTGGTGAACTATAAATTCATGGAAAATGTATTATAAAATACGAATATAGAAAAAGTTATAAATAAATAATTTGTAATTTTTTAACTGAGGATTAGGGCTTAGTGATATAAATATAGTACGTAAAATTTTATTAACAAACATATTAATGTAAAAATTAATAATTATATACTTGTTATATTTAAATCAGAGCAATACCAAAATTTATTAAAATATTTTATTTATTAATAGGTTGTACCTGACTAGTGTGGCTCAGTTCTCACCATGACTCACCAGAGAGCTTATAATAAATGGTAATATAATGACGTTTGGTCAGCGCAGGTGAACAAGTCACGTGACACAAGTTAAAGCCCCACGTGAACGTCACTGTTCCTGTTTCTAGTAACACGAACAGTAAAACCTGTATAACACAGCTGACTTGGTTTAAGTTTTTCCTGAACAAGGCCATCACAAAGATATTTATATGTTTAGATTAAATTTTCTTTAATAACGTTTCTTCTAACAGATAAAGCATATCTGATTTGTAGTATAAGCAGGAAAATTTCATGATGTTGAATGATTGTAGAGTTTAAGAAAGTTTATCCTCTGCATGTAGAGGTATGGAATGTATCCTTATGTTGAAATGGTTTCTAGAGGCTGTGGAGTTTCCTTATCTTGAATGCTTGAAGACGCAGGATAAGTTTCATTTTTTTTTGGTTGTTTGTAGATTCTTTAAGTTTTCCAGACGTAGAATGCTTTGTAAAGGATGGAAATTTAATTCATGATAAATTCCAGTACAGGCATGACATTTTCCATATTTTTGAATGCTAGTAAAGACTTTGAACGTTTCCCTTTATGTTGAATGCTCGAATAAACTAAAATTTTCAGATTTTTGTCTGCTTGTAGTAGGCTGAACACATCCATTGTGTTGAATGCCTGTAGAAGGCTAGAAAGTTGCCTTATCCTGAAATGCTTGTTTTGAAGCTGAAAAGTCCAATTATATTGAATACTTTTTAGAAGCTAGGAAGTTCTCTTATGTTGAATGTTATGTAGAGGCAGGGAAGTTTCCTGTTGTTGAATGCTAGTAGAAACAGGAGAATTCCTTAATTCTGAATGCTTGTAGAGGCTAGAAAGTTCCCTTATGTTAAATAATTGTAGAGGCTGAAATGTAATACTACGTTCAGTACTTGTAAACACTGAGAGGTTCCATTACTTTGAATTTTTGTAGAGGCTAGAAAGTTCTGCTATGATAAATGTCTACAGAGGTTTCTACGCTTCTAGAACGGCGAAAACCTCAAGCGGTTGGATGTTTATTCAGGCAAGATTGTTTGTAAGCAAAAGTTCAATATACACAGTCATACTACGTAGAAAAAGACTTTCTTTCCCCTTTAGAATGCAATAATTTACTTTACCGATAAATGCACTACTAAATGAAAACAACGGGAATAGAAAACCAACATTTATACTATATGTGCAGTGTTATATTGTAGTGCACCATGTGTTACGGTAACAAGCTGTTACGTCACGTGCGGCTATAACTTGTGTCACGTGATGTGTTTACCTGGACTGGCCAAGTTTCATAATTTAACACTTATTGCACGTTTATATATGAGACGTCATAGTGTATGTTTTTATGATCATGAAAGCTTATAGCCACCAATATAAATAAATATATACTGATCATACTCAATACATAAGTATCAAATAATGATATTAAACGATAATATGACAATATAAGTATATAATAATGTTATGTTATTTAAACATTTCTGACCAAAGATTAAATTAAACTTAAACCATTATTCAACGCATTCATAACAGTTTGCACATATAATTTAATTTACAACTTAACAAATATTTTGTCCGTAAAAAAACTGTTTGTAATGTTCATACTTTAACGGACACTCCAAACGATTCTCAACATTATCTCTGAAAGTGTTAACTATTTAGACGTTTTCATCACATACGTCTTCATTTAAAAAATATTTTCAAATGTATAGGTAAAAATTATACGTCACAAAATATTACATCCAACAATGGCAATATTATCAAAAGAAGAAATTACCGTGAACCTTTTAAACAATTACTTATATTGACAATATTAATAAAACTGAATGTATTATCTTAAAAGTGTTATTTAAAAAGAACTACAGTGACCTATAATGTTACGATTAATTTAT
>NW_025790266.1:0-6215 GCF_021130785.1 Homalodisca vitripennis
AAACAATTCTTTTATTTCCTTTCATAACCTTTCAACCAAAGTTTTTACATCTAGTTTCTGACAATGACTTTACCACTGGCGTTTTGAGTTTTTGCCAAACACTGTTAACAAAATCCACCTGTAAGCTGACACAGAAAATTAGGTTGTACAGTTCCTGGAAACAAAACCAGATAGTACTACACAGTAGCTGTGCAGGCAATTCCGCGGCAATACAATCAACAAGAATATAAAATTGGGCTAAAGTTCACCTGCAAAAATGATGGCCAGGAACAGCCAATGAATTAATAACATAAGTAATAAGTAAAATAATGCCATTCCTTTCTAATCTTAAAATTGTAAGAATCGAAAACATTAGAATTATGTGATTTACTTACTTCATTTGAAAAGCACATCATGTTTGAATTGTAATATAGAATAAAACTAAATTTAAAAAAAATGAAAAGTAAACGAATTTAAACTGATGTATTTTCAAAACAAGGTTGGATTGGGTATAATGCACAAATATTTCTTATCTTTACTGTTGGGGATTCTAACAATTGTGGCTATTAAATATAAGAAAACGGGACTGGACGTAAAAATTTTTGATTTTAATTAATATAAATCTAAGTTTTAAAGTCACCTTCCCTTCAATATAAATACACTCCTTCTCTGTCCCTACAAACGTCTTGTGTCCCCTAACAAATACATCGCTCCCATGGTGCCGCTTTCATCTTTCCCATGTGCCTGCTTTCACCCCTCTTTTACAAGCCTCCACAGCACCCTGCCCATCAAATCTTGGCCCTTTTAATTGCAGATTTCCACCTGAGGAACCAGTTAACAAAAGTGACATGAATGCTAGAATCTTGCGGTGAATAAGGTGCATGTTTCTAGGGCGTGCAAACCGGGATGCATGCTGTAGTTGGCTCATTCAATTACAGACATTTTCATCCATTTTTTGACACATTGAAGAGTGTCCTAGCCACGAATCCATTATTCAAGGCGTCTTCTCTGCGGCATCTTTAAGAAACTGTTTAAGTAATTCCAAACCACATGTGCCCCGTGAATAAACATTCACTGTCCATACACTTCTTTCAGTAAATTTATACTAAAAGTTTCAATGAGCCATTTTTTTTCCAAGTCTAAACAAATAAAATTTCCACAATAGATTTCGTTGCTCGGCATTCTGTCTGTTACAAACAAAAACCCTAGGGAAAACCATTTTATCCGGCAAATCAAAAAAAAAAAAAAAAACAAAAATATAACGTGAAAATGTAGGCTCCTGCACAAACACGGTGTTGTTTTAATTACCAGCACAGAACGTGAGACTAGCTGCATATTAAATCATAAAGGTTTTTGCACTAAAAATATGTTGATTTAAGTGGCGGTTGAAACCAGCAGTTAGCCCTCCTTGGAAATCCATCGAGCAGCGTCAGTCCCTCGTATAAAATTTATATAATAACCACGAACTCACACGGGGGGGGGGAGGGGGGGGGGGGGGGGGGGGGGGGGGGGGGGGGGGGGGGGGGGGGGGGGGGGGGGGGGGGGGAGGGGGAGGGGAGGGGGAGGGGGGGGGGGGGGGGGGGGGGGGGGGAGGGGGGGGGGGGGGGGGGGGGGGGGGGGGGGTGGGGGGGGGGGGGGGGGGGGGGGGGGGGGGGGGGGGGGGGGGGGGGGGGGGGGGGGGGGGGGGGGGGGGGGGGGGGGGGGGAGAGATCCTCGTAATTTCTTCTCCATGTCAAATGTAACAGGGCTGCAGTATAAATCCATCATAATATGAATAGACCTGTGTTTCACCGTAATTAACTTAAAGTTGAGTAACCAATGAGGGGGGGCCCAGAATTAACTAATCCCAGTAGATAAAAAGATAAGTATTTTACTACAACTAATAGTAGCCATTGGTACAAAGATTGGGTATAGTGCAGTCACAGCATACTCTTTGAGGTATTTTGAGATACGTTTGTTATGAACAAGGTTAAAAGACAATTAATACAACACTTCACTAATTAAAGATTTTATTTTCATTCCAGAACCCATTGGATCGAGGTACGAAAACATTATTTATATACAGTAGTGACGAGCGAGCTCTAAAAAATAATTATTGGGAGAACATATTATTGAAGAAAATGATAATATTACAGAATACTAATTTTTCTTTAAAAACAATAATAAAGATAAATTTAATATTCAAATGATTTTCCTAGACAATAATGATCTATTTTAAAAAAATAATTACAATTGCATAATTTTCAATCTAATGTGAGCAGAAGAGTCAATGTGGTGAATTTCTAATTTACTTTATTTCCAATAATGGTTTGGAAATATAGGTTCCCACAATTATGATACTTTCTTTCATATTACATTTTGCTGGTAGGATTTCAGCTGGACCGTGTTAACGCTGTCTCATGTAAAGAACTGTCACTTTTTGACTTTGCAAAATGAAATTCAACAGTTTGGAACAAGTAACGAGCATTGCATTGTCAGAGAGTGCAGGGCAGACAGAGAGAGAGACAGAGAGGCAAGAGAGCTGTCTACATAAATAAGACTGCAAATGAGTTTGAAACAAGTGACAGCAAGACAGTCTGAATGGTCAGGAATGTTCTGACAAAAAAAAATAATGATGAACTATGTTGTTTTGTGGATCATTTATTGTTCTTTTTGTGATCTTGTCACAACATAAAAATATTATAAATATTGAATAAATAGTAATATATCCACAAATATAAATCATATAATTTATAAATTCCTTTTTTTAAAGCAGTAAAAAGGTAAAAAAAATCTGTACCATAAAAATTCAGGATTTATAAAATATTGTAGTAATACAAAGAAGATTGGAAAAAAAGAACGATGGGTAAGTGGTTACAAACTTTAGATGATTATTAGTTTTCTTAGGAGGCAAAGAGAAAGAGTTTTATTTTCTTTCATAAATGTAATGTTTCAGGCAATAGAACATTATTTATCCATAGTAAGATAAATTATTGATATTATCCTTACTAAGCAGTTGTTGTACAAATTTTATATTTTTTATGCTTCTAATTTTGTGGTGGTATCAAAAACACAATTTGAGAATGTCTTTGAGTCACAAACATCTTCAAAAAATGTAAATCAGAACTAAAAATACAATGTAGAACAAAATTAAAACCAATTTTAATGGATGGGGCAAGAGACTTTGGACAAATTTATATTAGTTTTTGAAAATTATACGATCTGATACATCCACAATTATCTGGTCTCCCAAAACCCTAAATGATGCTGAATATGCTAAAGTAACTGTCAGAAGGCTAACAATATGATGTTTTATAATAGATAAAGAATATAATCTTAACCAAAATACAATTATTATAGCAGCTAATGACTGGAGGACAGATAATGTAAAATAGCATTCCATCTTGTCTTCGTTGAGATGTATACATTACTCAAAACTTACTGTCTTTGCTTAACAAATATTTTAAATATTAAATTGCATTGTCATGAACTAAATAAATAGTTAATTTTATAGTTTTACAACTGAATTGACCATGCTTTAAAACAACAGTAATCATGCGTCAAAGGTGTAAAAAAAAACGATATTAGACATTATTTTACTTTTACCAAATTCACTCCTTGTTTACATATACTCCTTAATTTCCCACTTTTTAATTGATTACACAAGTAAAAACGGAACGATGTGATGTCCAAGTAAAATTCATACAATTAAGTCTCTGATAAACAATTTGTGACCATCGTTCATAATAACATAGTAATGATACATAAAACATGATTCTTACGCTTCTATTAATATAAAAAAATAATTGAAAACTGATCATGACACTATGTTGACTAAATAATACAAATTTATATTTTGTCACCATTAAAAAGAATATTACAATATATTTTAATAAGAAAATCCTCAAAAAACAATTCAATTAAGATTTTTCCACATTTGTGTTGAGAATGTTACAACGTCGTTTGTTACTTTACTGTTATTGCAGACTCCATTGCTCATGATGTGGATGTATAGGTTTCGAGCTATTGATACTTTTGCAGAGTAAAAACATCACCTTTATTGGTACTGCAGAAAAAATTATACATAACACTGACTATTGATAAATTTTTGTCCCAGCGATGTACAGAAAGCATAAAAGAATATTGCATTAATTAACAATTAATTAAAATCCAACCACTTCATTTACGGAATTTAGTCACAAAATAAAATTTAATTTCAATTGCACAAATTTGAACAACATAACATTGAAAATTAAAATACAATAATTTAAAGTAAATACAATACAATACAATAATTTTTACACAGTTTTATGTAGCTATGTAAGTAAAAATTGGATGGGAGAAGTTTAAAAATTTAAGGAGTTTTTGATAATTTTGAATAAAATAATTAAAAATTTTCCACCATAATTTATGGTAGTTTAAAAATACAAAATGTTATACAATGGGGAATATCTTTACATAAATGTAAAAATTTAAAAACTACATCTTTTGGTTTTAAAATTTATTTGAATTGGTATTTTTTTTTAATTAAATAAGTTTATTTAAGTTAGAAATCCAACAACTCCCCGACATCCACCTGAAGACAACAATGTTGAAATCACTTGTGTACTAGCACGGCTCTTTGACCGTGTCCTGTGGTATTTGTACTTTCTCATAATGCACAGAAATAGCATGGATTCATTTCATTCTGTAATTTCAATCGCCTCGGTTGGATTCAGTTTTAAATATTGAGTACAGTTTGTCAGTTCCTCTTGTTCCAATAATAGCACGCTAGTATGGTGTACTGGTATATATTACCAAACAGTCAGTGGTGTGGATAAAGAACAAATAAATAAAAACGAGTGGAAGAGGAGAAAATTAAAGAGCACAAACCTAGAACAGTTCTGATGATTAACTCACTAACTAAGAAAATCAAATGTGCTGTCGTCGAAGGGTTGCTGGGGGTTGTTGCTACGCTGCAGTTGCTGCAATGCCTAGCATCTGCTGACGATACTGTGGCTGAAAATATATAACAGGGCATTTTTTAGGGAAAATGATTATCAACTTATACATACGAACCCAAAGAAAACATTTAAAAATCTCTTTTACATACAATAATTTATTCACTAAAATTTAAAAATTATGGATGGTATGATTAAAGTCTTAACAGTACTTATTAACAAATCCCAAATGAAATAGTTTTTTATGCTTATTAGTTCAGTTTTTAAAGACAAGTTTTAGTTAAGATGAAAGGTTATTAGGTAAAAAAAAAAAAAAACTAATTACAGTAACCTTCCATTCCTTTGTAAAATACAAAACTTAGCATATGTTATAATCAGCAAGTCTTATGGAAAACTGCATTGAACTAGGTAACAATGCTAGCAATCGCCCAGCGGATTGGATGTGGGACCGTGAATGGACTTGATTGGAGAATTAGTAAATGATTACAAACCTTTCAGCAGCCTGATCAATGATTATGAGTATCTGAAGCCCCAAACAGTAACTGCCAGAGTAAAACCTACTTGTACCTATGTATATACTAGAGGGAAACGGTCCAATAAATGATCACAAAACCCTATTAACCTATCAATGATATGAGAGTATCTGAGCGAGCCATACAGTACTCACCCAGAGTAAACCTACTTGTTAACCTTGGTTTTAATAGAGAAAATGACATTAGCAAACGTTGGCGAGGCATCAGCGGCGGGGGAGAGTAACCTTTAAACCATATCAATGATATGGAAGTATCTGAGCCAACAGTAAACTCCAGAGGTAAGACCTACTATGTACCTTTGTATACATATGAGAGTAAATGTCTATAAACGTTCACAAACCCTTATTAACATATCAATGATATGAGTATCTGAGCCAACAGTACTCAACAAAAAAACCTACTTCTTCCTGTGTATAATAGAAGAAATGTCATATAAACGGATCACAAAAACTTTTAACCTATCAATGATATCGAGGATCTGGAGCCAACTGAACTTCACAGAGTAACCTACTTGTACCTTGTATAATAGAGAAATGTCATAAACGTTTCACAAAACCTTTAACCTATCAATGATATGAGTATCTGATGCCTAACCAGTACTCCAGAGTAACCTACTTCATACCTTGTATAATAGGAGAAATGTCATAAAACGATTCACAAAACACTTTAACATATCATATGATATGAAGTATCTGAGCCAACAGTACTCCAGTGTAAAATCTATTCCTGCATTGTTTAATAGAGAAATGTCATAACGGATTCATAAACCTTTAACCTATCAATG
>NW_025790267.1:0-6039 GCF_021130785.1 Homalodisca vitripennis
CCAGGGGAAAAGTATGATGCAATCTTTTTTAATATATTTTGATTATTTTGATACATGTTATCCTAAATATGAAAAACTAACTCAACAAAAAATATAAAAGAGTCGTATAGGATAGTTGAACTGTGAAGAAGCTTTTCTGTGACTTGAAATGGCAAATGAAATGAACAAATTTCAATACAAAGTTTCTTTCCCTCAGTAAGAATGCAAAGTATACTGTCGAACAATTTTAAAACAGTTTTAAAAGTAAAAAAATCAAGGAAATACAAGCAAGCTCAATGTAAAAGTAATGAATAAACAAAATGTATTTACTTTGAACCACCCCAGACATTGATTTCTAGGTCCTCAAATGCTGCATGCGCAGCGGAAGACTCTCGGTGGAAAGATCTAATCAAAATCACGGCTTGAAATTCCATGTCTAACAGAGGACCCTAAAAGTCTTCGTGTGCAAGAATATAGCTTTTGTATAATATTGATGGTCTTATGTGGTTATCAGAGTGAATCCTAATGATGAGTTATCAGCAGAAATTGTTTTGAACAATACTGTCTTACATAGAAATATGGGATGAATTCACGTATAAATGTCTTACCAAAAATATTGCTAAAAACATGTCATAACTACATACTAAGTCATTCTCTGCGTAGGAAGATCAAGACCAATTAATTACAAACAAACAATTTTCTTTATACGTGAAAAATATTTGTCTCCATGAAATAGATAACGTTGAACCAAAATCTGATGCTTGTCTGCCTTTTTCCAAATAAATACTCAACAGAGCTATGATGGATGGGTGGTACCGCCATTTGTAAGGTCAATTATAAACTTTGACTAGACGAGTGTCTACTTAATTCAAACCTCATTTGTTTCATTTAATTATACTCAGCTCATTCTCATCAGCTGGGATTTTTCCCAAATAAACCTAATTAAAAATATCCGAAATGGTTGTTACACCTTTATGTTATGATTTAGAGAGGTCCTACGTGGTAAATGGTCGCAATCTAAACTACGAGACCAGTTTCTATGTATTAGTCTTCATTTGCTTAGAGATTTAATGAGCGAGCCATTGATCAATTCTAAGACTAACAACAAGTACTCTAGAAATTTAAATAAAGTCTTTTTTGATAAAAGAAACAACAAAGGTTTTCGTCCCGGGAAATCAGTGATTAGTGCTGCTACAAAAATGATAAGAGTCAACTTATTGATTTCGGTAGATAAGGGTAAAAAAAACAATAGGGGTCATCTTAGATTTGAGTAAAGCATTTGATAGTGTAGGGCATAGTGATTTGCTTGATGCACTACAAAAATTAGGAATTAGAGGAAGGGCACTTAATTGGTTTAATACATATCTAGTGGATAGGTTACAATTTGTAGAAATAAATTTTGTTTCAAATTTTTTAACAGTTATCCTGTGTTAAATCTGACCATAAGCCTGTGAAATATGGAGTCCCACAGGGATCTATATTGGGTCCATTACTTTTTCTGTGCTACATCAGAGGATTACCCCATACAAGTCCACTTTGAGAACAATTGTTTTGTACGCAGATGACAATAAATTTGAAAATATAAAAGTCATTGAAGACATAGAGACCTCAGCTTATGTTAGTCTGTTGTCTTTGAACCAATATCTAATTTCAAAAAAAAATTACTGTTAAACTCACCAAAAACAAAATATTGTTACATTTTCAAGTAAAAAACAACTGGATAAGATTAATATATTTTTAAATGAAGAAATGATAGAAAATGTAGATGAAAAACAAATTTTTTGGGATTAAAATTAGACAAAAACTTAAACTGGAACGTCACACATTAGACCAAATTTGTAGCAAAACATCTTTCCGGTTTGTTTGCGTTGATAACATATGTCAAAATTTTGCTTATTTGAATACACTCAAAACAATTTACTACGGATTAATTCATTCACATATTGCCTATGGTAATTATAGTATAAGGTGGTAAAGTAAAGCTAGTCTGAATAGAATTCTTAATTTTTCAAAGAAAGCACTTCGTATCATGTTAAAATTAAATTGGAAATGAACTGAGCTGGTATTCTCACTGTTTATAGCCAGTATGTTTTTGAGCTGTGTCTGTTCATCAAAAGAAATTTTAATAATTTTGTGAGGAACGGAGACAATCATAAATATAACACAAGGTGTAAAAAATGACCTGGCTTTTTGACCAACATAAATTAAGATGTATGAAAAAAACCATCATATTCAGGTATAAAATATTTCAATAGACTGCCTAAAGAAATTAAAACAATAGAGTACTTATATAAATTCAAAACTAAGCTGAAAACAATGATGCTGGGCAGACCCCTGTATGCATTGGAGGAGTTTTTTATTTTATTTTAATAATATACCGATAGTTTAAATACTATTTGTAATATTGTTATGTGTAGTTTGTAATATCATTTGTGTAAAATATCAATTAATGTATAATCAAGCTGATTTAGTATGCTAAATAGATCACAATTAAATCAATTATTATTTTTATAAATAAAATTATTGTAAAAAAAGATTGTAAAAAGCCTTAGCCAACTTTTTAATATACAGAAGAATTTTGTACATGAATTTCTTAAAATGTATCTTAGAGTTTGTAGAAAGTAATGTAATGACACTAATTCAGTACATGTTGTGCAATTGTGAATAAAGGAATTTTGAATATGAATATGTAGGCGGCACGCAGCGTAACCGACCCAGCTCGAACTGGTTATTGGAGGGGAGGGGTGAGCCTACTCCTTCCCATATTAGCTATTGAATACAGATCCGGTCACTTCAGTGAGTCACAGCGCTCTGTTCCGTACAGTTACTGCCGTGTGTGTGCGTTGCATTTCAATATGACTGAACGTGTTGAGCAGCACATTTGCATTAAATTTTGGCCAAAAACTTGGCCATTCAGCATCAGAGACGATTACTATGATACGGAAAGTTTGTGGTGACGTGTCTATGGGCGATACACAAATAAAAGAGTGGTTTTAGGCGGTTTAAAAATGGCCGCATATCAGTGGAGAGTGATGACCGATTTGCAGGCCTTCAACGGCCTCAGAAACGCTGAAAATGTTTGAACATGTTAGTGCAGCAATTAATGAAAACCGTCGATTGACTGTCCGAGAGCTGGAACAAGCACTGGACAATCTGGATTTGATCATAAAGTGAACCAGGGCTATTACAAAAAGTTATTACTGGTGATTGAGACATGGGTTTATGGCTACAACCCTGAAACAATGGATTAATCTTCACAGTGAAAACTCGCGAAGAGCAACGGCTGAAAAAAGCAAGACAAAGTTTGAAGCAATGTCAAGACAATGCTGACAGTTTTTTTTACCAGGACGGCGTTGTTTCATCACGAATATGCTCCAAGAGGCCAGACAGTGAATAAGGAGTATTATCTTGAGGTCCTAAGGCGGCTACGAGATGCAGTGTGAAGGAAACGACCTGAACCGTGGACAAGCCGTGACTGGATCCTGCCACAGTGACAACGCGCCAGCTCATTCCTCAAATCTTATTCAGCGTTTTGTGGTCAAACACGACATCAACCAACTACGACAGCCTCTCTACAGTCCTGACATAGCTCCTTATGACTTATAGCTATTTCCGAAATTAAAAATTCCTTTGAAAGGAAAAAGATTTGATGATGTTTGAACAAATAAAACAAAGTGACGCGACTAGAATGGACTTGTTAGCCATTCCCGCAAAATGAATTTAAGGAGTGTTTCCGGAAGTGGGAGGAGCGTTGGAATAAGGTAGTGGCTTGTGGAGGGGAGTACTTTGAAGGAGACCAGATTGCCGTTGCCGCCGAGTAACGTCTGTTCATGCCAGACGTCAAGGTCGGATACTTTTTGGACAAACCTCGTACTCAAATATAAACTTTATAAATTATATAAAACTACAAATTAAGACACATTTCAAAGCAGATAACCTCCCACACACAGTCAATAGTACAGGAGTATCACAAACATAAATTAAGCATGACTTAGTGCAAAGCAGCTAATTGTCATGAGGTAAGTATTTACGCTTACAGCGACAAGAGCTGGGCCACTGAGAATGTACTCGGTCTGACAAACCAAACAGAAGCTTGAGTTTGTGACTACTGCTAGATATTATGATGAGGTGAATAACACACTGTTTCAAACTACAAACATAAAGAAGCACTCACACACACTCTGACAGACTTTTGTAAAACTAACATTAATATAATGAATGCATTTGTTTTGAGACAAACGCAACATGCATAATTTAGGATTCAATGTACAAAGGGTTAATAATTTTGATTGATTGTACTTTCCTACACAGGGCCGCCCACAGGGGGGAGCAATGGCGCAAGTTGCGCCATTGAAACAAAAATTGGGGGGGAATGAAAATTTTGGGGGGGAACTTTAAAAAGCGGGTTTCGGATACGTTATTTACAAAGTTAAAAAAAATGTACAAGTTTGCAGTAGTTTAACAAATTAAAGCCGTGAGAGGCAAAAAAATAAAAGCAAATTAAACTTTGCAATTCAAACGAGGCGAATGCAGTAGTTCTTTTTAGACCAACAGACCCCCGCCCCCGCGCCTTGCCAAGGTCGTTGTCAAGGGGAAGTCCACGCACCTCATCCCTTCCGCGCCGCCCAGTGCTCAGTCAGTCACGCATTGTCTTCAAGTGTAGTGTGTAAACATAACCTCAACACAACACAATAATTAGTGTCTTTACGAACGTAGTGACCACTTGAATGTCGTGTGTGCGTTTCTGTTTCGTTTTGTTATACGAGTTTTGTATTAAGTAGCTACTGTAGTTCTGTGCTAACTATAACTTTTTGTTTTATAGAATTAAATAATGCCTCGTAAATTAAAAAAGGCATTCAAATATAAGTGTTTGGAACTAATGTGCAATATGGTGCCCCGCCATGACAAGTGGCTAGAACACTGTAAAAAGAAACACCGCTTAAGTTCAAAAACAATATTGATATAAAATATAAAATAACAGAGGGAAAGAAGGTGATGGACCTTGGATACCCTACATGGGATGTGGAGAACGTTCTACTTTAACTATGGATGACGAACCTCAACCAACAACTTCTGCGCAATCATAGGCTATTGAAAGGTACCGCAATATTACAGTAACAAAATGTCCATATCTTAGTTTGTTCAATTTTATAAGCAGGGAGTAAACACATATAGGCTATGCTCTATTAATGACTCATCCTAAAGCTTTCAAAACATTAAAACCTTTTAAGTAATAATTAATTAAGGCATTGAAGGCCATAGAAAAAGACAAAGCTTATAAAAGAAGACTAACAAATGATAAAAAACTTTCAAAATGCAAGTAAATATTATACTGTATTGAAAATGAGACCTGCCTGAAATGGTGAACAAGCTAAATATATGTAAATATTAGCATTTTACATTTTACAAACATACTATTAGCCAAATATTAAAGTAGTATTGGTCCAATACGTTATAAGCAAAAGCATCTAATAAAATAAAAAGTTCAAATACAATTTTAGTTTTAAATTAATGCCCATTATAAGCCTATTGGTCTATAGAGTTTTTTTGTAATCCAAAATATCAAGATCGTTTTACTTGTTAATTGTTGACACTCAAGCTTACAGAATTTTGCTTTGTCCCTTTCAACCCCATATTAACACTCCTTTGTAATGTAGAACATGGGAGTTGCCTATCCTTTAAAAAAAAATTTTGTCATAATTAATATTTTACCACTTTAGTAGAAATGATATTACCATTTTGAGGTGCCCAGAGATAAAAAGAGGTTTCTTCTCTAAAAAATATAAGCGCTTTATGTATGGTGTTCGTTTAATTCTCCTGTTCAGTGTTTAGCAGAATGTGGGCATATTTTATTGAATAATAAACTCAAAAACAGTTCTAATTAATCTGTACTTGAAAAAAAGGGTTTATAGATTTTACTAAAATTTTTGACTAGCAGAATTTATTGATATAAAAGATTTACAGTGAAGGCAATCTCTATATTTATAGATTGGTGGTGCCTTGGCTAGAAGACAATCCACATTCTGGAAACATCAGCTGTCCAAGACCGCAAAGGAAGAA
>NW_025790268.1:0-5676 GCF_021130785.1 Homalodisca vitripennis
TGGAAAAAACCATGTACTTTTTGTAGATAATTGGTATTGGAGTCCTGCGCTGTTTGAATGTTATATGATTATGAAACCGGTGTGTGTGGTACCGTTAGATCTAACCGCAAAGGATTACTATGCTTGCCAAAAAAGATGGAAAAAGGTGAGTGTGAAGTCCAAAGTAATGAAAAGTTACTTGTAGTCAAATGGTGTGACCGGAGAAATGTCACAATGATTTCATCTGTGCACAAGCACGAAATGATGTAAACTAAAAAAGAGGAGAAATAAAACTAAAACCAAACATAGTAGTTGATTACTGCCAGGACATGGGTGCAATTGATCACACAGATATGATTAATATCGTTCAAGGGTTCCACCAGAAAAGCAACCAAATGGTACCGAAAGTTGGCTTTCCATTTATTGGACATCATTATATTGAATGCGTTCTTCATGTTTAATCTTGATGAATGCATCTCTTTTTTGGAGTTCAGGATGAATGTAATAAGGCAGATTTTTTAATCCACCACACTCCAAAAGAAAAAAGGACAGTACCAAGAGCAATTGCCCCAAGTGGTGACAAGCACCCTTTGCGCCTGACTGGCCGCCACTTTCCACGTCCAATGCCAACCTGTGAGAGACAAATCCGAAAAATTCAAAAACGATGTTACCTGAACAAACTCAAAAACTCAAGACAAAAAAAACGAAAAGATACACAGTACGAGTGCCCAGACTGTAATGTTGCCCTCTCTGTATATCCCTGTTTTTCAATGTTTCATACCACAAAAAACTTTTTAAAATGTTGAATTTTGAATATTGTGCCATTAAAACACAAAAATAACACATTGTATGTAAATAATATGCATTTTGTAACAAAATAAATATGTTTAAATAAAAATGGGGAAAAACAAAATCTTTTACTCCTGAGCGTATTTTTGTTGTATTTTATATTACTCCCATGTGTAATGCTACTGGTGACATACCGGTACGTCATTACTCCTGAAAGGGTTAAATTTGTCTGTTAAAATAAACTTTATAATATGCTTCAAAAGGTGAGTTTATACTCCTTGTATAAAAATTATAAATACAAATTTACATAACCCAGTATAATCTTTAAAGCTTCAAATAATTTATCGTTTCTATGTCTGCCACATTATTATCTTATTTGTTCTGTCAACATTTATAACTTGAATGTTATTTCCATACTGGGCTAGAAAACAGCTAATTACGGATATGAGTTTAATGAGAGCTATCAAACCAACATAATGAGGAACATGGCGATATGTAACTCAGTCTATTGGCGTAAAATGAAAATTTCTGCTTTTTATGTATAGATCCATGCTGGCAACAACTTTTTGTGACCATCTCTCTCTTGGGTTCATTATCCTCGAAATTTGAATCAACTCACCATAACTTTACAATAAGTTGATGAGTGATAATGATACAGATATATAATAAAACATTCATGATCTATATGATGAGACTTTTACTCTCATAAAGAATAGTCATACATTTTTCGTTGCCATCCCAATTCTCTTTTTTTACTACATTGTTAAATGTTCACTATTGACATTTGGACGATAATGAGGGAATAACAGGAATTACAGACGATTTACCATTTATTAGGTATGTATATGTTTTCTAGGTGTGGATATAGGAGGAAATTTAGGTTTACATGGAAAAGCCTTATCCTATCCCCCTTCATTTATGGTATCGTTATATTATAATTATTTATTATTCATTGAAACGGAAATACACACCACTGTCAATAAAATTAATCACTCGCATTCCCCTGTCAATCAACATCATACATGTTACATGTATGCTATAATGACAAAGGACTCTTCACCATTTGAGAAATAAAATAACGAAAAAAATTTAACCACAAAGCTATTATTGCACAAAACTTAAAACATTGATACCTGAAACCTCAGCGGAAACAACAAAGTCTAGTTTACTAACAGAGGTTCCCTGGTAAATGGTCTGTGTTATATTTTGATTTCATGGTTGTTTTGAGTGATTAGTAAACATTCTACATTACATACATTCTTCTAGTAACAAGTACAGTCATAATAGATGTTACTACAAATGTAGTTCATATTAATTATATTAAGTTGTATTCATCTGTAGGCTAGTGGTGTTTGAACTTGCTTGAATCTATGTATCTATAAACTCTTTTAACATGTAAAAACTTTCAGAAAAATTAAATTGGTTGGTTGATATGTTTTGACTTTTCCCACATCATAAGAACCAATTTCAGCAATTCAAAAATTCGTGAACCAGAAAATGGTTTATTCCATTTAATAAAATAACAGTAAAATGGCTGAAACACCAACATGACTTTGGATTGTAACCAGTTTGTTTACCTCACAGCTGTTTTGTATTGGTTTCCAATTTTATTTAGTGACTCTTATATTGGATGTTGAATGGGTGTAGCCACTATCTGTGATATGATTCTTAGATCAGGTCTTTATTTATTTAATTTCAGTAATGTCAGTTATAAACGCTTAATTATTTCCCTAGTACAGACTTGTCTGTTTGTCTTGTCATTGTTCTCGCATTTGCTCTATTACTCGTGTTTGATTATTTCCGATCCAGACTGTTCAGTGTAAAAACATCAAGGCAGTTATAAATGAGCGCCAAGGTGGGTAAGCCAAAGGGATGATTTGCCAGTGGAACAGGGTGGGCAGCATGGTCAACATTTCTTCCCAGGCCTCTCAGGTTTGTAAAAATCTATCCATTTTGCTTTTATCTTGCTTATTATGTTTAATTCTAGATTATACTTTTAAACAATTTTTTCTTTGTATGATTATGATATTTCCAAGTCATGTATCGACGGCCTATATTTTCAAACTTATTGTTTATCTTGGTCATATTTGATGGTTTGTTTTTTCTTCCAGTAGGTTATCGATTTGAGCATTTAGTGAAGCCATTAAACTCAGGGATTAAGTTTATAATGAATGATTTTGTAGATAGCTGCACAATACTTAACCATACAGATAAACTAATGACACTTTATTGATGCCTTTTAAACTTTCCCATACTGTTGCTGTGAGTCAAGACATTTTGTGGAGGTGAGGGTTTATGCAAATTAATTCCCACATCGACCCTCAGACCTGCAGGGAACTTACATTTCTACCATCCAGAGATACCGAATGACACCCTTAACTGATTACTGTTAAACTTTCCAAACTGATTTTAGTGAGTTATAGACATTTATGTGGAGGGTGAGGGTTTATGCACTTATATTCCCACTGGTGCCTCAGAAACCTTCAGGGGATTATTTCACCAATCATCCCTATACTGAACGGACACCTTACTGATACTGTTAAACTTTCCAAATCTGAATTTAGTGAGTTAAGACCATTTTGTGGGAGGTGGTGAGGTTTTATGCAATTTAATTCCCCACTGGCCTCAACCATCTCACCTTCAGGGATATTTCACCATCCAGGATACCGAATGGACACCTTACTGAGTTACTTGTATAAAAACTTTCCAAACCTGAATTTAGTGACGTCAAAGACATTTTGTTAGACGTGAGGGGGGTTTTTTATTGCATTATGACTTTCTTAGCTCGGCCTCAGACTCTTTAGGAATATTTTCAACCATCTCAGATGAGTAACAATATTAATATTTTTGAGAGGCCATACAATTTTAATGTTATTAAGAGCAAGTAATTAAGATAGATGAGTTAGTAAGGACAGAGATTTTTCACTGATGCTTGGGTACTTTCGTTGACCATACAAAATAAGTTTTCCAGGATGGTACCCACTTTTTAAAAGAGTATTGATTGAAACTGGGAAGGGCTAGGCTGTCCTCCATAAATTACTACAACCCTTTCAATAGTAGGTTATACTTTTTCCTCAAGAGGTTTTTTTAAATATATTTGATTCTTTTGTACTTAGTGAAAAGTTATACTGATATATAGTACCTTAAAAGCATATTTATCAGCTAGTGATTGCCCCCAACAAGATTATCCACACTCACTGTGGATGAGGTTAAGAATTCCTCTGAGCATATCCAGCCGGCCCATAGAGCTGAAATATAAATAAACAATAATCTCATCCATTCCCTAATAAATTATAGTGGAAACTATAAATAATTTATTATTCAGTACTTCTAGCACATATAAAATTGATATAAAAAGTTCAGCATAAGAATATTTTAAAACAAAAAAATAATGGATAAATAAGTTATCAGAAAATTGTTATTAAAGTGCACGGATACACCTGATAAGAGAAGAGGGAGCTTATGATCTTATTTTTTTGATAAAGAGATTTAATTTTTGTCAATAACTAATAAATACTGCAAAATAAACAAAAAGATTTTTATATGGATAAAACTAATAATTTATAAATCATATAGTGGTTTTGAGATCATGGCTCTGCAAACTACATAGAAGTGGCAGCATATCTCCATCAGAGATAGGACGCCATTGCTTCTCTACTAATAATTGTACTATATCTTGTGGAGAGAATGTTGTCTGTGGAATAAAAGAGACATTCAAAAGTAAATGGTTATAATATCCAGAATTTATTTTTGGGGTTGGGAAGCCAATGTTTATCCTATGAAGGTATGTGTTGTAATTGTTTAATGTGTTGAAACTTGAGGAAACCCAGTAAATGTTTCTGTCTTAAATGATTCCTAGGTTCTTATAGTTATCCACCCTTTCGATAGAGCTGCAAGCCACAGAGAGTGGATTAACAAAATTCACCTCAGAATCGCATTATCAGACGTCCTAGGTGATCGAGATTAAAAACAAATGAGATTCACCAGTGTTCTCATTTCAATATGTCATTGATCCTAGAACTTTGCCGACTAACACAGTTTCCATTGTTGTCACTTTATATTCTCTACTCACTTGTTTCAGGCAGCCCTTGAAGGACCCATGGTGGTCCTACTGTTGGCACCATACAAAAATCAGCCCTAGATCTCTTGTCTCCCGTGAGTTGAATGAGCCCTTGGAGCTCAGTCCTCCACTAATATCCGCGGTTAACACAGTGAACTCCCCAACTGTAGGTGATCGGATGTGGTACATGGGGGAGGTAGTCGGGGTCGGTCGGGAGCCAGCCAGTAAGCTCTAATGAGGAGTGACTCAGGGAATAATTCCATCTTAGGCAGATTTGCAGGTGGAATTAATTTATATATATACTATATATATATACTATAAAAATTTATATCATATGTTACTGTATATTATATATATATATTTAGTAAATATATATATATATATATTATTATTATATATATTAAAATTAGGGTTAATCAAAAATATAAATTTATATATATATTATAATAAAAGCTGAACATTATTCAGATCTATTAATTTTATTTGTTTTAATTGTGTTTACAACCAATGTATAAAAAATTTAGTCTATTTATCTATAATGTTATTAGAAATTAATCAAGGGAGGGGAAGGTTTCATTATGTAACATTCTAGTGGTTTCTCAATCAAAGGCTATTTTGCCATGAATGGAAACACCAATACATAGTTTAGCTCTCTAACAGCAGCCACTTATAACTTGATTCACTGTCGATAACCACTCACAAAGGACATTTTTAATCATACATGATTTTTCTGCTGTTGTAATGTATGAAATATTTCAGTCACAAGTTTATTAGGGAATTTCTGCTTTTATTGGAATGTATTCCAATCAATGACTGGATTTAAAAAAAATCTAGTTCTCTTATAATGT
>NW_025790269.1:0-6333 GCF_021130785.1 Homalodisca vitripennis
TTTTTTTCAATTTTGGGTTTTTTATTGAATATTATAGTTTGAAATTTCCCTTTCCAATGATATATAACACTTTGTAATACATAAATCATAAAGCCATGAAAAAAATCAATAAAATAAGGCCTGCAACTCAGTTTTAGTAAAAAAGTTTCTTGGTCATGCAACTGTATCAATCTGAATCCCTACCTTATGGACCTGATGTAGTAATTAGAAAACTAGAGTGCGTAGGTCATGTACAGAAGCGTATGGGGACTCGCCTACGCACTCTAAAAGATAAATGTAAAAAAGAAAAATTGTCAGATGGGAAACCTTTGTCTGGGAAAAACCGACTAGCGACTGCTGCGGTTCAAAAGCTTCAGACGTTTTATGGATTATCAATTAGGAGGAACACCCATAGTGTAGTTGAGATGAAGAAAGCTGTTTGGGCAACATATTTTCATGTCCAATCTACAAATGAAAGGCCAACACATCAATTGTGTCCGAATGATGAATTGACGTGGTGTAAATATAAAAAAGCAGAACTCGAAAATAAATCCTATGACCATGGCAAACATTTCCATCTCCCTGAAGCCATTATGTTGAAATTAAAACCAATTTTCAAGAGCCTGTCTGATCCAGAGTTATTAGCAAAGTGCCTCAAAGGGAAGTCCCAGAACCCAAATGAGTCACTAAACAACCTCATATGGTCTCGTATTCCTAAAAGGGCTTTTGTACGATTGCACACTTTGACATTTGGCGCACATGATGCTGTGCTATCATTTAATGAAGGGTTTTCCAGCAAGTTTAAAATATTAGAGGAGTTAGGGCTGGAAGTAGGATCTAACATGCTTGCCGCTATGAAGAAGATGGACTTGGACCGACTCCGAAAAGCAGAAAAGGCCATGACTGACCTTGAAAAAAAATCCAACAAAGCAGGACATTAAGCAAAAGAAGACTGGAAGACATTTACCAGGTGTCAGAAGACCCAGACAACCCATCTTATGGTGCAGGATTACACTAAAGTTAATATAACTTATATTTTGGTGTTATTTTTACATTTTTGTAGTTTTCCGCAAAATAGCATTTTTGTACATTTGATGTGATATATCTCAAGAACGGTTATAGGTAGGATAGCCAAAGATTTACTGTAGCTGCATTACTATAAACAATAGTTCCTCCTAAAGTTTCAAAATATTCCAATTATAAATAAAAATTTAGCAAATAGAAAAATATAAAAAATAATTTTAAAAAATCATATTTTTTTTTTTAAATCACCAATTTTTTTATTTTTTACCAATAATAACAATAATTTACGCGGAACTAACTAAAGAGCTGTTCTTTCAAACAAACAAAACTGTAGGTTTCTAGGTTACTTACTTCCAGAGATATGTAACATAAAGTTAACATTATCGTTAAAATGGAATTTAGACTCCCCTTAAGCTGCCCTACATCCACATTTGGTAGCAAATTCTTAGCTAATTGTTCCTCAATAGTCACTAGCCTACACTTCAAAGCACACAAAGTTTCACTATGTAATTTTGTTGGCTGTCTAAAAGTAAACGGTTCTTTAAATGATTACACTTTTGTTGATATTTTGGTAATTTCTAAGGGAGAACTTTTATTATTGAATTCACTGCGCCCATGTTCTAATTCCATCACTTTTTCACTGAAGAGTTTCACTTCCTCACTGTGGTCTATTTTTAATAGGCTATTTGCAATAGGTGAAACATTGTATCTCAAACATTGTCTTAAGGACTTTCTAAGTTCATTAACAGTAAAAACTGTATTTAAATTCTACACCCCTGGATATCAGTTCATACACAAGCTCAGTGGGCGTAGCCAGAAATTTCGTTTCGGGGGGGGGGGGGGGGGGGGGTTCCGTAATCAGGGATCCGGGGGACGTTTTCTGGTGTTATTTGCCAATGATTTCACTGGGTATAAGGTAAAAACCAAAAATATGGAGCTTTAGTATACCAGGCCCTTTATGAAAAGTGGAAAGATGTAATAGGCAAATTCTAACTCTCACAACGAGCAACTCTAGTATTTTAGACAAATTTTCTTGTATAGCTACAGAAACCTTACGAAGTTCGATTCTGGCCGAGTAGAAGGCACCAAAGTGGATGTTGGATTCAACGGATAAGAAAGAAAGAAAAACGAAAACAGAGCTTCACTGAATCTTATAACTGACACAACTATATTCTGTGGAAGAAAATGAAATACCCCATCGGGGACATTGGGCCACTGGGCGGCCGAAAACCCCTTTAGAAAAGGAGGGCTATTTTTCGAGCGTTGCTCGGGTACAGATCAAACTAACGGTCGGAAAAATGCACCTGAAAAAACTCTACAGATTAGAAGTTCGTGCTACTTTGGGATTTTCACTGATGAGGTATTTATTAATGAGTTAATAATGACGATTTTTTTGTATCAAATACACTGTAAACGAGTATATAATTAATCGGGAAAAAAATCACTTTCGGTCGGAAATAAAAAAATACACCTGATAAACCTCAAATGATTTAGAACTTCAACTACTTCGGACTTCAGTTATAGAGATAAACCGTGGTATTTTTTGGTTGAGGTTAGGACGACGATATTTTTGTTATCATTAAACTGAACACTACAAACCTATATAATTAATCGAGAAAAAAAAATCACTTCCGGTCGGTAACTACCGAAGAAAAGCTCTACAGATTCCAGTTTTTGACGATGTTTAGATTTTACTGGTTGAGTGTATGAGGTAAAAGTGGTACTTTATAATTATGTTAGGACATTGATATTAGGTTTCAATTCCAATGCCGACTATTAATTATATATTTTAATCGAGAAAAAAAACAAAAATAATCATTTCGGCGCGCGATCCTAATATACTAAGGAAAATGAAATAAATACCTCAATCCAGTGAAATCCAAAGTAGTCAGAACTTCTTCAGTAGAGTATTTTTCCGGTGTATTAATCCGACCGGAATGTGATTTTTTTACATTTTTCTTCGATAATTATATAGGAATTAGTCGGCGTTCAATTGATACCTAAAATCGCTGTTCTAACATAATTTTAAGTAGGCTACCACTTAAACGACTCAACCAGTGAAATCCGAAATCGTCAAAACTCGAATCAGTAGAGCTTTTCCTCGGTATTTCCGACCGGAAGTGATTTTATTGTTTTGTTTCTCGAAAATTATATATTTATTAGTCGGCGTTGAATTAATACCTAAAATCAACGTCCTAACATAATTCTAAGTACCAATTTTACCTCAACCACTCAACCAGTGCAATCCAAAATCGTCAAAACTTGAATCTGTAGAGAACTTTTCTTTGGTATTTACCGACCGGAAGTTATTTTATTGTTTTGTTTCTCGATAATTATATATGTATTAGTATGCGTTGAATTAAAACCTAAAATCAACGTCCTAACATAATTCTAAGTACCACTTTTACCTCAACCACTCAACCAGTGCAATCCAAAATCGTCAAAACTTGAATCTGTAGAGAGCTTTTCTTTGGTATTTACCGACCGGAAGTGATTTTTTTTCGATAATTATATAGGTACAGTGTGCAGTTTAATGATAATAAAAGTCGTCGTCCTAACTCAATGGAAAACACCACGTTTACCTCAATCACTGAAGTCCAAATTAGTTAAGTTCTAATCAGTAGTGTTTTTCAAGTGTATTTTCCGACCGAAAGTGATTTTATATATTTTTTTCGATAATTATATACACGTCTACAGTTTAATGACACCTAAAATCAACTTAATTCTAAGCAGCCATTTTACGTCCCCAAGACGAATTTTGAACGAAGTGGTCGCTAATTTAAACTGTTCGCCGTGTTACGGTTCAGGTTACTTTGCGACGTCACGTGACCGCGCCCTATAGAAATACCATGATTACACTACACTATCCGAAAGGCCGAGCCCAAAAGTATCGTTTGATAATTTATGATTTAAACGAAAGGACAATTATATTTTTAACAACAGTCCCTTTAATCAATTACATCAATCAATTTAATGTTTGTAGACAAGAATAATGATAACTCTCCTATTTTCTCCTGCTCCATGCTTTATTTTTTAATATGTCTTAAAATTTCGGGGGGGGGGTCCGGACCCCTGGACCCCCCCCCTTTGCTACGCCACTGCACTAGCTAATCTTTAGATAAGTAACTTAATGGCAGGCATTGGGGCTTTTTTTACTCAGTTTCTATTAGTTTAATGGCAATCTAGGCACATTAAAAGCAGATTTGCGCAATTAATATGTGTACCGAATGGACAATAGACATGGGGTTGGATACCGTTGAGGTCGTAGTAATGAATACTCGAAATTCGAATTTTACGTATATGTTTAATATTGGAAAATAAACATAAAAGCACCACTTCTAGTTAGTAAAATAAAATAAAGTATTGCTACGTTGCTGCCAAATAGAGTATGAATGAACTAAAATATGATTGCGATGGGCCTAAATATTCCAATTTTCTATGGATTGTACCTTTGAAATTAATAATTACTAAAATTTTAAAAATAACTTCCCTTTACGACGAACTTAACTCACAAACGCGGGCGTCAGAATTCTTGGCTCGATAATGCATCTTTAGTCGGAAAAGGGGAAGATTAGTTGACTGGAAGTCTAAAACATGAAGTATTTGGGCTTGAATTCAAGGAGTGAGCTCGAAGAGCGAACTGCATCTCGCCTAAAACAAAATCGCGACGGTATTAGCCGTTTATCGAGACAACTTATAATCACGACAAGGTGGTCTCGTCAGAAGGACATCGCCACAAATACTATCCAAGTTGATCTGGAAAATAAAAACACATTCAAGGTAAGTTACTTTACAAGTTATAATTTTACTTTACATTACATTCAAATTTAGATATCTCGCATAAAAGGACTAACTTATAATAGGAAAATATAAATTTTTACTTACGGACAAGGCACGCGAGATGTAGCTTCGGTAGCGAGGTTCGCCAGCTTCAAAGTCCTGAGAGAAAGAAATTATCCACGTCCCAATTAGGTTATCAATCCGCCAATAATTTAGTCCCAAGGACATCGGATGTAACTTATACTAACCAGTAACAAGTAACCGGGTTGCGAGAATACGTACTATACAAAGTAAAACTACATAACGGTACAATACTATAGGGAGATAATAAATTGGTCTGTAAATACCAAATTTTTATTTCCGGCTCCCATGGCATGGGATTTTATTTTTACGCATTATAGAAGATATTTGAAAATTCAGGGGATGAACGATTTATTCATTAGTTGCTTTAGATGCTTTTCATCGGATTTCTACTTATTGTTAATAGTTTTGTTACTTAAATTAAAAGATTCTGTAGGCTATTATTTATTTTGAAAAAGATTTGTTCCTATTTGTTTTAATTCAGTCAAGAACACTGTTCAGGCAATATATTCATCAAGTTAGCGATTCTTTCAATGATTCTACTGGTCTGCAGAGCGTTTAGATCATTATGAACATTAAGAAAGACGTACGTCTATAAGCCTATATTAAATTCCACAACTTATTATCATTTTCCTCAAGAACCGCTACATCTGCACGTTAAACGTTTCATTGTTTATAAAACATATCAGTACGCACTAATCATAAAATTTAACTGAGCTTAATGGATAAAAATCATAATTTTTTATTTATAAAGTTTCATAACGTTTTTAGAAGTAATACATTTCTTCAACTTATACTATTTAGGTATAAATGTTTTAGAGAATGTATATAGATGTAAAAAATTAAATATTAAATTAAAATTATTTAAGTACTTTCTAAGAAAAAGGAAGTAAAGTTCTAAATTTAATAGATTTCCGGAAATAAAAAAACACTTAGCTTGCTAAGAATTACTGAAAATAACTTAATTGTATAACTTCCAAAGTTTGGTTCAGTTGATATCAACCGCGAGTATGGTTTTTATTTAGTTTTTCTTACTTTCATACCATGGCTGCCTAGAGCCTTTAGTGTACCTTGATTTCTCTTATGAAACGTTACTACGGAGTCAAGTCTTGGAAAATTGAAAGTATAACAAACTTTTATCCAAATTGCTACCAGTGCACCAGTGAAGACACGTAATTATTAGATTGTATTGGAAAGCCTGATGGCTTTTATTACAGCGTGCAATCCAATTTCAAATACACGACAGTGAAACCTATCTGTATTGTGAAGTATTATTTCTATTTTAAAAATTCTACCAAGGAAGGATATGGCTTAAGAGTACAAAGACGTTTTCATTACACAGAGTGCTGTAGAAACTGTGACCCGCTGAGTGTTCATCTGGCTAGAGTAGGGAGAACCCAATACAAGGGTTGTATTGTCAAGGTACAGTTATCCCCGTTAAATTCAATCTAATGATTAATATAAATGAGA
>NW_025790270.1:0-6210 GCF_021130785.1 Homalodisca vitripennis
ACTTTTTAACTTTGGATAGAAAGAATTAAAAAAGTGTAAAAAGGGGGCAAATTTACCATTGATTTTTCGGAGAACTTACTATTTAGGATTTATTTTGTATAGTGACCATACCTATGCAAGTTATAAAAGTATTAAAAAATTTAAAACAAAAATTCAAGTTCTGTTTAATTTTAAATTTCACGTTTATTTTTTATTTACTTTTTTAAATTATTTTTTTCTAATAATGTTGTATGCACTATTTTTGATATTTATGCTTTTAAATTTTTTTTTTTCCCAAATTAAAACTGGATTTAAACTAAGTCTTTGTGTGTCAAAAAAGTTTAGTAGGGCAGAAATATGATCTAAAAGCACTAAAAATAACTCAATGTATGTCCTAGTCTTCTCTCTGAGCCTCACATCGTGTTCCTAGTTGGTGGTTCCCCCGAGGGGCTGCTGTTAGAATGTTTTTTTAAATTTACGTATTGTACGGGAAACAATTCAAAAAATTTTACGTCCCGAACTTTTCCTCCGTTGTTTTCATGGATTTTAATTTTTTTTATATATATATTATTTTTATATATATATATATATATATATATATTATAATATAATAATATATATATATGTACTTTTAGCCCAAATTTATTACCTGGATTTTTTTTAATACAGTTTTTCTTTGTGTATTCCTATGCGGGTTTAACGTTCTATTAAAATTTTTTGAAAACACCATCATAAGATTTTTTTCGTTTTTATTTTTAGTTGGGGGCCCAAGCATTCAAGATTTATAAATAAAAAAGTCTTAATTTTTAAAATTGTTTGGGTTTAAAAAAGGCAGCAAAAAAAACTAGTTTTTGAACGGATCGTAATAAAAGGTCCAAAGATGTAAAACAATTTAAAAGCGACTGTTTATCAAAGATAATGTGTCATTTAAAAAATTTTTACATCCAACCGTCAGAAAAGTAAAGGGTAGTGATATCAACGTCAGCCAACGATATGGAAAAACTTTGACCTACAAATTTTTTAAAACCCTTTAAAAATTTTAGTATTTTTTGAAATAAAATTAGTAT
The DNA here is from genome assembly GCF_021130785.1 of Homalodisca vitripennis. Taxonomy (NCBI): domain Eukaryota; kingdom Metazoa; phylum Arthropoda; class Insecta; order Hemiptera; family Cicadellidae; genus Homalodisca; species Homalodisca vitripennis. Next base: position 1,047 of record NW_025790270.1, read on the forward strand.
TCTTATTTTTGTCTTTATACTGCCCCTGATAATTAAACGTTGTTGTGAGACTCGGGCAAGAGAGCTGAACTTGCACTGGGGGTTTGTGTCAATTAATTTTTAAATTGCAAAAGTCCTGCAGTTTACCAAGTGAACTAGCTGCTGATTGGAAAATTCTATTAATTGACTTTAGAACTTGGTTTTTGGTTTTGGGGAATTTTTTTTAATCCAATAATAAAAATTTAATGGCAGAGAAATCTCTCTTGAAAAAAGTAAAGAACTTTAGCCGGGAAAAAAAATGTTGGGGGGTGTGGTGCAACCAACTGACATTTTCCCGTAGTGGACAGGGTAAGCCCTCTCTTTTTTCCCTTTTAAAAAAGTTATTGCCCCGTTTTCTTTGTTTGGAGAACGATCTTTCAACAGAATATGTCGTAATATTAAATTATTTAAATAATAATAATCGTTTGCTAAAAACTAATTGAAACAATTTAAAATTTTGGGGGGGTCGGTTCCCTTGGCCCCCTCTCTGGTTTCTTTTTTTAAAATATGGATCAGTTTAATTCTTTAAAATTTGAAATGCCTTAAAATTTTGTAATACGGGTTTTGTAACGCGACTTTAAAATTTAAAACACTTGTTCCTTCAATTGTAGTTAGAAACTGAGTTTTATACTTTGCATTGTTATTAGTGAAGGGGTTTTCCAAATGGATTAAAAAATATTTTGGACAGTTGTGTATTTTTAAAAAATTACGAATTTTTATTTTAGTTTTTACCTTCTTTTGCTTGTTTACTTTAAGGGGATAATAACAAAAAATTAGGTCGATTTTTTTTAAATCGGATTATTCTTTACACATACTTTCCAAAATACAAAAAAAATACAAATTATGTTTTTTTATCCTAAAAGTATGTTTGATGCGATATATTATTATTGCTTTGTATAATATCAACGACCCCTATTCGATGACATTTTATTGTTAATTAGAAAATTGTAACTTTAAAAAACCCGTAAAATTTGATTAAAGATTTGCTTTGATGTTTTAAAAAATTCCCCCAAATAGTCTTTAAATTGGGAGTGCTCTTAAAAATGCAAATTTAATAGTTATTTGGGTTTTAAAAAAATTACCGTGTTATTAAAAAAAACCCTAAATAATAAAAAAATCGGTGGGGTTTGGGTTGGAAAAAATAAGTATTTTCATATAATTTTTTAAAAAAAGTCTGAGGTTTATTTGCCTTCGTTAATAAATCTTGGGATACCTTTTACAGCATGTGAAATATGTTATAAAAATTTTTAAGTTATCAAACCTCTGCCTTTTTACAAGTAGGGTTGTCGCACTAGCTTAAGGGAATCTTAAAAATTATTTTTATAGTTGACATTGATTACCCACCTTTACTTTAATTTCAAATTTTCACTTTAGTATTATTATGCATGTTACAAAAGGGAAAAATTTTTTATTTTTAAAATAAAAAAAATTTTTAAAAAGTTTTTAAAATCTAAAAAAATATATGTTGTATTTCTTAAATAAATGCCATATTAGAGAAGGGTTTTAAAAATAGCGGTTTTTATACTCTATGTTTTGGGTTTTAAAAAAGGGGTTTTACCATATCTGCAAAGTTCATTAAATTTTTTCAACAATAATATTCTCTCTTTTTATTATGAAAAACCCCCCTTCCAAATTTAAAAAAACGCTCTAAAATATTTTTAAGTAAAAAAGTATTCAGCCACTTTCCTTTCATAAAAGCGTTGTTTTTTATATAAAAAAAAAAAATTTTTTTTTTCTCGAATTAAGATGGAGTCCCCCAAAAATGTAAAATAAATTTTCAACCTATTACTTGTTTTAAAAAAAAACATTTAAACCTAACCCCAAATTTAAAAAATTTTTATGTTCCAAACTTTCAATAAAATGGTGGAAAATTGTTAAAAGGTATGAAATTTTCTGTTTTAAAAAAAAATATTCATTTTTATTTTAAAGTCTTGGTATTCAATTTTTTTTTCTTTCATGATTCAGACTGGGCCCGATATAACTTATTGATGTTTTATCCTAAATAAAATTCAAGTGTAGATAGACAAAAAAAATTTTTTAAAAACGTTGATATCATAACACACAAACTATCCAAAAAAGCCAATTTTCCCCAGTTTCAATTAGAGTATTTAAAATAATTTCTTTTAAATTCATACTTTAAATTTCTTATATATAAAAAATGCGAATTTTTTGTTTGTATTTTCCGTTTTTTAACGCTGGAACCAATGCAAGAAAAAGTCCCTGAAATTTGTACAGTGATTCTACACGTTCCCGGAAGTAACATAGGCATACATACTAGAGTAAATTTGGTCCAAATTTTAAAAAGGGTTTAATTTTTAAATTTAAAAATTTTTAAATTTTAAATCGTTATTGTTTTTAGAGTGTTTTATATTGGATCCCACAGGGCTGCGTTTGACACATAATTCAAAGCGAACTGATTTTAAAAGCTGTTTTAAAACTTTCAGTGAAGTTCGTCAAAGAGGCAGAAACAGTTGTTTAAAATTTTTAAAAATTTTGAGAATTTTTTTTTGTAAAGTGCTTTTTTTTTGTAGTATAATGCAGGTTGCATAGAAGACGTCATTGCCTTTAAATTTTAAAATTCAGGGTTGCACCAATGATCAATAATAATATATAAATTTTGAATGTTTGTGTGTTTGTCCTTTAAAAGGGCTCAGAAAAATATTGGGACCAATCACTATGAAAAAATTTGTATTTATTTGTTTTTTATATGTAGAAGGTTTATGTTTCATTGCCCCCTTGATGTAACTCACCACCCAAAATTTTTCCTGCAAAATATAAAAGTTATCCAAAAACGCCTGCACATTATTAAAATGAAATTACGACACAGTTACGTATATTAAATAGCCAAAAACTATTTGAAGGCAAAGAAATATACGGGCAAAGCTTAAGGGGGACGCGTGCGAAGCCGCGGGAAACGCTAGTACTTTTGTAGTTTTACGTCTTTTTGCAATGGCCTTTTAAAAACCCCCAAAAAAAACTTTTTGATGGAGACTCAAAACTTTAATTCCTGTCTTAAAAATAACTAGATTAATTATAAACAGTAATTTTAGGATCACAAAGTTGAAGAGTGAAACAACGTTTACTACGTACTGCGTTATAAGTATATAATGGGACACACACTTTTTTTCAGTAAAATCATATAATATTCAAGTGAATAGTTTACAATAATCCAATGTTAAAAAAAACTAACGGTATTGCCAGAGTCCATAACCGCACATGTAAGATTTTGCGTTTGTATCTGACAAAGAAAGAGACCACAGCTTCATAACCTGTGTGTGACCAGGCACAGTGTTTCTCAGTCCCTTTCCCGCCCTCCCCTTTCTTATTCTGTATAAAAAAGCCCCCCGACGGGCCCCCAAAAGCTCACGAGGATGGGCGTAATACCCCCTTAAAGGGGGGATCTGCCTCTCTGTTTAAAACCCAATTTTGAATGCGGGCATGTGTTACAACAAATAATCATACAGATTTTAAATATGTTGGTCCCTTTTAGGTATTTCCTGTACACAGCGCCTCCCCGCCCCGGTTGTCAAAGTCTTCAAAGTTGACTTTTATCCCCTTTGTATGTAAAAAATGTAAACGTTTAAATTTGGGTTTAATGGTTTAATAAAGGGTTATTAAGTGCAGAAATGGCTTTTGTGATTACAATCGACTTGACTTTTGAATTGAAAATACACAATTCATAAACACTATAAATTTCAAAAATGAATGCTTTTTCTCTAAAAAACCACTTCTACAAATATATGATTTAGTATTAGGTTTCCAGCTTATTTCATAACTAGGGTAACCACCAATTTTAATTTAAAGTAAAAAATAGAGTATTCTCAGTTTTAGGCTATACGTTGTTTCCTTTCAAATTTTACTGTGTTGTGTCTAGTGGGTGCGTTTTTAATGAGTTGTTCTGTTCTTTACCGGGGTTCAGTAGAGCTTTACTGGTTAGCCTAACAAACGGTTTTTGGGTAGTATCATACCCCAAAGTGTAGTGTGATTTTTTTCGAATGATTAGCAAATAATGTTAAGGATCCAAGGGAAAAATTTTTTTTTATTAAATGTGGGTTTTTATTTCTATTTCCACTCCATTTGATAAGGGGTTCCTGAAAATTTAAAATGTAATGGTAAGTATGAAACCCTTTTTAATTTTTTCTATTTTTAATGTTCTTCCCCTTTTTACATTAAAATTAAAGAAAATATGAATCAGTCTTAAAAAGTTTAATTTCAATTTTTTAATAAACGCCTGATTGTTTATATAAGGGTTTTTAGTATATTAATCTGTTTCTGAAAATGTTTTTGCAAACCCTAATTTTTTTTTCAATAAGTTCCTCTCTATGTTTTCAAATCCTGAATAGTAACATTTAACTTTGTTTTTAGTTAAGGGGTTCTTAATTTTTTTTGGTTTTATAAAATAGGTTGACCTATTTGTTAATATTTAACTTCCTTTAAAAAAGGGCCCTAGGGCTGGCTGTGTGCATACGTAAGAATATACTTCTCTTGAAAAACTATAACATTTTTATCAATTATTTCAAAAACACGTTTAAAAACCACTAAGGATGTAAAAAAACTTTTCATTAAATTTGCAAAGAGATTTTCCCGCCCACTTTTGGTACAAAAAGAGGATTAAAATCAGAGCGAAACAAAACTAGGCAGGTTATTAATTAGGTTTAAAATTTTATGAAAAACAATATCGAGTTCGATTTTAGTGCATATCAATTTCATTAAAAATTTTTTAAAAGGGCATTATCGTACCTTTACACATTGATCTTAGTTTTAAACAAGTTAAAAAAAAAAATAAAAAAAACCTAGGGGGGTAAAGTTTTGAGCAAACTGGGACATAAACATGATTTATAAAAAGTTTATTAAGGTTGTTTTTAAAAAACAAATAGCGACACTTTTTTTTTAGAAATTTCTGTATGGGGGAAAAAAAAATTTAAAACCCATTTTAAAAAGTCGTCTCTTTAACCATAAAATTTTAAACCCGATTTAAAAATTTGAACAATTTTTATAAATTTTTAAAAAAATTTTTACCATCTGTTAAAAAAAGTATCTGGCAGAGATTGTTTGGGGGGTAACGTTTACATGTAGGGGTCATTATGGATATGTGCATAAGGTTACAAAAGGATCATGCCGTATTGGGGTTACAAAAATCTCATGT
>NW_025790271.1:0-5878 GCF_021130785.1 Homalodisca vitripennis
TTTCCCAAATAGAACATCGCCATCATTCTGGGGGACATACCCCTTTTCTTGTCGACCAAAGGCAAAAATTTTTTGATTTTGATTTTGAGCTGTTTTTTTTAATTGAGTCTTGAGAAATTTCGATCATGAATTTAAATCGATAAATGATTTCATTTCAAGATCAGTTTTACATTTCGATTTAAACAGAAGTCGTGAAAACCCCCGAAATTTTAAATCACCTTTCCATTCTGGATTGATGTATTCAACTTGTTGACATAAAAAAGGGAAGAGAACTGGCCCTAAATTGACCCCTGGGGGACACCATGGGCATTTTGTCCTTTAGACAACATTCGCAATCCGTAGCATTGTTCTCATTTTTTAAGATACAGAGACCCAAATCGTAGGAAAAACCCCTAATACCACTAGCCATAACTGGTGCAGCAGTTCGCAGATCACACAGTCAAAGGGCTTTGGAAGGTCGAGAAATATGCTCATAAACGTTCTTTTTCTCCAGGCCATCGACAACATTATGAATATTTCAGTTACGGCATCGATGGTCGATTTGCTTTCCAAAAACCCAACTGTTGGGACAGAGAATTTCGAACGGTCTGGAATTTTTTTCAAGTGATTGGGGAAACTTTCTCAAAAACTTTGCTAAAACGGGGAGGATAGAAATTGGACGATAGTTGCTAAGGGCAAATCTCTTTTTTGAAAATGGAATCACAGGGATATCTTCAGTAGGAGGGAAAGACCCCCTGTAAAACGAGAGATTGATTAATTTTGTGAGTGGTGTCAAAATATCTTAAAGCACTTTTTGTTTAACCACAAAAAATTTCCCATTAATGTCACAAATCTCTTGGGTTTGAGATCCTGCATGATACGGGCCACCTCCACCCACTAAAGGGGACAAGGGAACTGGACGAGGCCGATCTAGAAATAACCCTCCGCGGGGTATTTCTGATTCAAAACTGTCTTTTCCCAGCAACTTTAAAAGAAAACATTAAACGCAATTGCCACTTTTAATGGATCATCAATAATTTTATTATTTTTTTTAAGTTTTCGGAATTAAAAATTTTTGAATGTTTTGTTGTTTTGTGTTTGGGTTTAAATATATTCCACGCTTTTTGAAAGATTATCGGATTTTTTTAGTTGGTTTTCAACGTTCGTCCGGCGTTTTTTTGGCTTTGCGGTACCCTTTTTTGAAATTTCAAAAAAAAGCGTTTGAAATCCTCTTTTCAGTTTTAAACAAATTGTTGTAAAATTGAGTCTTTCTCTTAAAAAGGGTTTTAAATCTGAGTAATCCAGGTATTGCTCTTTTTTTATTAGTTCTTTAAAATTTTTGAAGGGGAAAAGTAAAATTTAGGCAGTGAGTTAAACGTCGAAAAACCGTTAAAGGCTTTTTCCCACCCCTCAAAGCGATCCAAAATTTCCCCATGATGTTTTCATTAGAAACTTCTTAAAAAGCTCTTGTTTGCCGGCTTTAGATCCCTTTTCTTTTATTGACGGAGTTTAAAATTTTGGGTTAGGTGAAATATTACGGCTTCCTGTGGTGTGGTCTAGATGGCCGCATCTATGACAGAAACAAACGTTATTACGTTAGTAAGACGTTTGTCGATGGCTGTACTCGACGAAGCGGTCCCCGAGTTGGCGATTCACGGACCAAATTAGCCGAAAGAACTGAGAATACCCCGTAGTCGCTGGGTTAAAGGGGGTTGGGTTGGTCTAACACATCGAGGGAAAGTCACCGGTAATGTGAACTTAACGATTTTGAATTGAGAAAATTTAGAAAGTTTCAAATTTTTCAAAAAAGTTTTCGTTACATCCATTTGGGGATTTATAAACCAATCACTATAATTTTGTCCGCGGGGAAATTTTTATCAATTTTAATTCCCCCCCCCCTCAAAGTCTAGATCACAGCAAACCATCCTGAAGGGGTTAAATTTCAATCGTGATTTGACAAAAATTGCCACACCCCCTCCTTTAAAATTTGTTCGGTGAAAAAAATTTTAGCCAATTCATAATTGTCAATTCGAACATAGAAACGGTTCACCCTGAAGCCCTGTTCAGAAACAACAAATATGTCGGGGTGCAGCTCTTCTGCCATTAGCATTACCATCAATTTTTTGGTGGCAACTGCCATTTTTATGCAGACGGGAAAAGCACGAGTTAAATTTGGAATTTTTTTTAATTTGATTTGTTTTTTCTTGTCGTTTTTTGTCTGGTTTTCTGAACTTATTTTACCCCCTTTGTTCAAATTTAACATATATTTTAAAAAAATCATTATCTCTTTTCTGGGTTACTGGCCCCTCAAAGATACTGAGGTGAATTGTAAAAAACGAAAAAATAAGCCCAACTGTATTAGCCATGCAACCGCAAGGAAAACTTTACTGTTTGTAACAATTTGAAGCATTTTTGGCTTTTCCAAAACGAAAGCAAATATTATCGGGTTTTCCCACAAAATAGTTTTCCAAACTACGTAATTAAAAACTGATAAAGTGGTGAATGCATTTGAAAATTGCCCGGTCTCGGGTTACAGTGGCATGATTTATGCACGACGACGGTCTCGACCTAGGTACATCTACCGTCGTACGTCAACCATAAAAATTACCATGACTAGCAAACCCTGTGTCCAACATTGAGGGATTTGAAAGCCCAAATCTGCACTTCTTAGAGATCTTATAACCCGAAACACCACTCGCTTCTGATAAAAATTTCAAATTCCCACATTTCTATTACAACATTTGAAAACGGAGTTAGCGTAAAGAGATAAAAAACTCGATTTTTATGCTATTCGAATAACACACAACACATTAAGGCAAGGGGCGTGATTTCAAACCAAACAAAAAAATTTTTAGTGTAATATCGTGGAAAAATAAGTAAACCGAACACAAAACATCTATATATTGAAACCTTAGATAAAAAAGAGTGAAGAGGCTACTATCTTGGATGGAGAGTCCGTCTGCGAACGCCATTATTTAGCCAATAAAACCTTAATTATGGAAAATCGTTTTCATAATTTGTTGTCAAGAACTTAATATGGACAATTTACGTTTAATTAAAGTATACCCCTTGAATACCCTACAAACAATTCCCTTGAGCGATCTACTTGAAAATTCATTTCCAATTAGAGAACGGGATTATTCTGGCGATGTTTTGCTGTATAGGTTATTGTATAATAAATAAATGGCGTTCCCAAACTTTTACGATTGCCTTTTAAATTTTGATGTTTTTGTGGAATCGTCTTTCATTTGCTACATTCAAAAGTAAATGGTAGCATAATTTTACTCTGCCGATAAAAAAGTTTATTAAGTTGGAACTTTATGCTATACTAAGTACTATTTATAGCCCCTTGCAATGCTTGACACGCAGTTATCTGATCGATGTACCTCTTCGGTATTTGATGGCAACCCTGATTGTGTTTCCTATGAACTTCCAATTGCTCAATTTTTCGATTCGAATGTTTAAGTATAGAATGAACTGCTGACATAGTTTGTTGAGTAATGAATATCAATCGTTAACATACAATACAGAACGATGACTATTAAAGTGTATAGCCGTTTTCCTGTCCTTCCTATCTTCCTTTGGACATTGGGTAAGCTCCATATTATATAATCCTAATCAATGGATCGTCATAAAACGAAATTAAGAAGAGGAGTACACTATTGGCAACACTGTCGGGCTCACAACTAACACAAGTAATGTACATGAATTCATCGTGGTAAAACTTAACGTTTCAAGTAATAGTATTAAAGTAAGTAATTAACGGTTATTGTCGATGGTTCGTCCCTCCAAAAGATTAAAAACTGCAAGTGATTTCCATCATTGCATAATTTTAAAACGCATCGCGTTTCTCTTTCAATGAAACGAACTTTTAAGCCCTTTGTGGTATTACATTCCGGTGCCAGTGCTCAAATTAACAATATGCAACTTTTTGATGCCATTGTGCATATTTGGTTTAAGAAGGTATGTATAACTCAATTTAATCCGTTTGTAGTCATTTGGTTGTGAGGTGGTTTAATAAAATATAAATGCTCTATAACGAGGGTAACTATACCATTTATCTATATCTATACTATTATATAATAAGACAAATGTTTAACTGTGGTGTTTTTAAGTGAGGGGGTAAAATGCTTTTACTCATTTGTTGCCAGACTAGGTTTGGGTCGTTGGATGTACGGTTGTATTGTCTCACCTTGTCCACCTCTCTTCAACTTGCCTCATTTCATTGTAACGATCCCTTATTCCCTGGTAGTTCACAACACGAGGTACAGCTCATTCGTATTCCTTTGGGAGACCACCACAGGAAGCTCTCCCGTTCCACAGAGAAACCGACCACGCTTCGCGACTCTCATGTACAGAAATCACCCTGCGCTAGAGCCAATGCCCAAGCACCCCTTCGTCTTTCCCCGCTAAAGCAACCTAGCGGAACCTTTCACCCTGCGCTAGATAAATCCGAGTCGCCGTCTATTCCTCCGCCCTTCGCCCGCTAGAGCAATCCAAGCGGAACTTTTCACACCCTGAGCTAGAGAAATCCAAGCACCTATTTCTCTTTCCCCGCTAGAGAAATCCAAACGGAAATTGCTATGGAAATTTGCCTGTGCTGTAAATGTAGATAAGAAATAGCAGATTCAAATAAAAAAACCCTTATCTTGATATGTTTTATTTGGTTATTGACAGAAAACATGTTCCCTAAACTTATCCTAATTTAACATGTGCGCTTATATAGTCAACCGACTCCCCCCTAAGTCAACTGACTAATTGTGCTCACTCTTGCGCACTTTTGGACTTCACAACACTGTACACCTTACACGAATTTTTCACCCTAACTGATTCTGTAGCAAGTGAGCGTAGATTACGACTATGGCTGTCAGATAGCAATTTGTTTACTTTACTAAATTACCTTATTACTTGTTACTACGTTGGTCGGCAGTTGTATGGTTTGATACTTTAACTAATTTGTATTGTTTTTTTTGTTTATTAAGCCAATTTTATTTTGCTGTAAATTTTTGTTCTACTGAAAAGCTTTTGTTAAAAACAACGATCACCTTTTGATTGCTGATGTTGTTCACCTATCATTGAACATATGAGTTTCAATATAGTGGAACCCACATAAGCACCACACTCTACTTCCACTTTTCTGTTGACGGCATGAATCCTAGTACCACGTTGACGTCAGGGTCACCACTAAGCGCTTAAGGGACACTCTGCCAGTCCCTCTGGCGCGTGGGGGCGGTTCAGGGGCTCCCACACTGTTCCAGATGGTAGTATGTGTTACCCTCTCCCTGGTGTACACTAATAAGAGACCAGTCAGTGGGTTCCGCCTTCTACTCTCGTCCTCGTCCTCACGGTTTGTTTTCCCACCGCCGCCCGCCAGGACGTAGTCCTCTAAGTGTCCAGGGCCAGAGGAACTTTCGCCATCTGTGACTGTGTCCCCTCCCTGTCTGGGTTGATCTTGAGGAAAGTGACTGACAGAAAGAATACTATATCTGTTCGCGTTTGCCAGGGACTTGGAAATCCTGGGGACCTAGGTACATCTTCATCTCCCCGTCACTCAGGTTATACCAGTCGGAAGTTTGAGTATCGTTTAGTCGCTTCTTCTACTTTTGTTCCCGCTTCCTCTCGCTTTTCATCCTCTCGCAGTCTTCCTGGACGTTTTCCTCTATTTTTCTTTCGTAGTTTGCTTTATGAAATCGTAATGGTTTAGCCCATGTCTTAGTTTTCTAGTAAGCGTTTATGGTGCTTGGTGACGATGAGAATGTTGGCTCCCCTTTCGATTTGGAACGTTTGCGATTTTTCTTGCAAAATTGTCAATCTTGATAAAATCGCGTACGCAGCCCATGGGCGAGCATATTAACGTCTTAAAACCTTTTCCCAGAAAGTCTTCCTGAATGTCCAAAGG
>NW_025790272.1:0-5400 GCF_021130785.1 Homalodisca vitripennis
ATTAATGCAGGTGCTATCCCCACACTCAAGCACAGGTGGGAAGAATTGGGAGGAGCCACGAGATCTTTTTTCATATTTACAATAATATATTTAAAAAATATATTAAAAATATTATAATAGATGATGTTAATATTACTCAAGAGTCATGCAGTTGCAAGGTTTTCCGAATTAGGGCAGCTCGTTGTAACGTACATATAGGTTTGTGTATAAACAACATATATTGTTCTAAAATTGGAATCCGCCCTGCTACCGCTTTGCTAACTCTTGGATCAAAAAGTATAACCTATATACAATAAATTTAAAATAACTATGACTAACTAGTAAAGCTATAGATAACCTGTAGTTTCACATTAAAATTGCGCCTTGTACATTAAAACAGAGTTTGCCGCGACCTGCACCTGTCACTGAAACGAACAAACCGCCATACCGTCGAGGGCGGTGTTTTATGCAAAACATCGTACGCTGACCACCTCGGGCCCAATGAGGGGGTCGAAAAAGAACTGATGGTACAGGATCTTCACGATTACAAAATACGGTCACGCTTAATACTAAAAATACACATATCAAAATCTCATTTTAAGATAACAATATAAAAAGAAAATTACTTTTTGAAATCACTAATAGTACATTCGTCGCTTTAAATTAACCATAAATTACTGGAGCATAGAGCTCCTGTAAATTGTATATGTCCTCCTCCAGACATATACCATTATTGTGTTTTCTAAATTTTAGTTAATTTTATACTTTCGGTGAGAAACCCCATATAACAATATGTATAAATATATAATTTTAAGTGACTATTTCTTTTGCCGGGCTAATGTAACGTTTTGCATGGGGAGAAATACTTTTGTTTCCGCGAACACGGAACGTCGCATCACGCATGTTCACTATGTAGCCGCTAGGGGTGGAACTATCGCAGTCTAATTTTTTGATGTCTGCGTTTCTCCGTTCAGTGGCTACCAGAGCGTGCTAGTGAGAAATTACTGTAGCTCCTTAACGAACGTGACTACTTTCTTTCGGTGGGCTATGTATTGGTTTCAATAAATCTAAACGAACTACTAATTCAAGTAACAAACTGACTTATATACTGTCATTATTCAAAGTTTCATTGGATTGTAAGTCCTAAATTTCTGAATTTAAGTACGGTTAATATAAATTGCTTTCTATAATTCATTACTAGTTTCGTCTGAAGGGGTTAATACAGAGTTAAAAATAAATTGATAAAATATTTTCTAGCTAACAAGTGCAGTATGTAATTTAATCCTGTAAGAAAAATAGTCCTTTCTGTTGATTATAATTATAACCTTTATTCAATTGCATTGGTCTCTTCCATACACTCACTTAAAAAAAAAAAATAACGTAAAAAACAGATTTTTAATGAATATTTGTCTGATAACCGTCCCGACTATTAATTGAGTTACAGAAGGTTAAATTGGATATAACAATGTCAAACTATAAAAACATAATTGCAACGCGATGTGGAAAAAACAACAGATGCGGTGTTTATAATATACTTTATTCAAGGATTTTGTTCCATGATTATTATTTCTTATTTAAGTTATTATAAGCCCTTAATTTAATTTTTAGAATAAAATGACAATGCAAATGAAGTAATTATTTCGGAAATACAAGATTGTAATGAAAAAGAATTAATATTTATGACTTAAATACTTAGAATTTATTGATCATTGTAATCCTTTGAAATTTTTTAAATAATGCAGAAATATGTTTAAAAATTATTAGAGTAGTCCTCCTCCGTAGACTAATGGTTATAGTCTCGGCCCACTCTAACCGAGAGATCCACGGGTTACAAATTCCCCGGGGAGGTTCATTCATGTACTTTGTACTTAAAGAAAAAACAGTGCACACTTCGAAGCCGGCATAGCTGGCACTGGAGGCATAAAATGAAAGTAAAAAAATTATTAGAAAATTATAACACATTTAATGTTAAATAAATGACATTATTTAATAATATGACCTATAACCATTTAATAATTAGCAAGCGTATTTTTCATATATATATCCTCGAGATAAGTGGTAGTCACTTCTGTCGGTAAATCCACAATAATGCCTTGCCATCTTTTGTTTAAATTAGTAGAACAAATTGAATCAGTATAAATCATGCAGATGGATACAGTACATAAAAACGAAATAGATAGTTGGTTAAAACATTAAAGTCCAATAAACACTACAAGAAATATTACATCTCCGCCAGACCATGAAACTCGAGCGCCATCGCTTAAGATAAATTTACCTGGCAAAGATATGATGACCCCATCTAACTCAGTAGTATACATGGAGTACTATGGTAAAACCAGATTAACGTTTTTCTGGTTTCCTTAATTTCGCTGGATATATAGATAAAAAATTTCTTACGGCATTGGAACAGCCAGGTAGTCGGTTTGCGATTGCCAACTTTGTGTGTATGTTAAAGACCTTGAAAACCTCAAGGATTATAAAGCTCGGGAACTGCCAACAGGAACGAATGCTCTTAGTATGTAGAAAAGCCATTCAGTCTGTAGTTTAGAACCTGACAGCTTTACTTAGGGGAAGACATTTATAATCGAAGCCTTCGAGATGTCCTTTGTTCCCTACAGGAAGTGGACTTCTAGAACATAAACGGACCCTCTCATGTACCGTAGTAAAAGAAGTCCCAGATTGAACTCATATAGGTTTTTAAGTTTCTGCATAACAATCGGAGTGCTAAGCTCACACATAATTAGGGTATCTTAATAATAGATACAGTTGTGCGGTAGCTTAGAAAATTTCGTTTCGGGGGGGGTTCCGAAATCGGGGAACCGGGGGATCGTTTTTTTGTGTTATTTGCCAATGAGTTTCACTGCAATGGTAAAAGGTAAATACCAAAAATATGGAGCTTTATTAACTACGCCTTTTAGAAAGTGGAAAGATGGTATTAAGGCCAAATTCCAACTCCTCACAGCAATCTCTAGTACTAACAAATTTTCTTGTATAGTCTACTAAACTTTACGAAGTTCGATTCTGGGATCTGCTGTCTGGGATTCAGGGCTGCGTCTGGCGGGTCTGGGATTCTGGGGGGGGGGGCTGGTCTGGTGGCTCTGGGCTGGGGGGTCTGTCTGTCTGCTCTGGGGGGGCTGTCTGGGGGTCAAGGTCTTCCTGTGGCGTCTGGGGGTCATGGTGTCTGGCGTCGGTTTCTGGGGTCTCTGGGTTCTGGGGATTCTGTCTGTCTGGGTGCGGGGTGGGCTAGGCGGGAGGCTGCTGTGCTGGTCTGGCGGTTCTGGTTCTGTCTGGTCTGGGTCTGGGATTTTCTCTGGGCTGTCCTGCATGGGGTCTGGGTCTGTGGGGGCTGTGGGCTTCTTGGCTGTCTGTCTGGCTGGCTGCCTGGTCTGGGTCTTCTGGTGGCTGGGTCGGACCGAGTAGAATGGCACCAAAAGTGAAATGTTGGATTCAACGGATAAGAAAGAAAAAAGAACAAAACAGAGCTTCACCTCACAGCTTTATAATTGACACAACTATATTCTTGTGGAGAAAATGAAATTACCCCTTCGGGGACATTGGGCCACTGGCGGCCGAAACCCCTTTAGAAAAGGAGAGTAATTTTCGAGCGTTGCTCGAGTACTGTATCAAACTAAACGATCGGGAAAATGCACCGTAAAAACTCTACAGATTAGATAGTTCGGCTACTTTGGATTTTCACTGATATTTAAAATGACGATTTTTTTTGTATCCATTGCACTGTAGACAAGTATGTAATTATCGGGGAAATAAAAAAAATTAAAAAAACATTACTTTCGGTCGGAAATAAAATACACCTGAAAAACTCCCCCCCCCCCCCCCCCCCACCCCCCCCCCCCCCCCCCCCCCCCCCCCTAATGATTTACGAATTTCAACTAATTTGGACTTCAGTGATTGCGGTTAAACGTGGTATTTTTGGTTGAGTTAGGACGGACGATTTTTTTGTATCATTAGACTGAACACTACTAACCTATATAAATTATCGAGAAAAAAAATATCACTTCCGTCGGTAAATACCGAAGAAAAGCTCTACAGATTCAAGTTTTTTTTGACGATTTTGTTTAGATTTTACTGGTTGAGTGGTTGAGGTAAAAGTGGTACGTATAATAATATATTATTTACGACATTGATATTAGGTTTTTATAATTCAATGGCCGACTAAAAAATTATATATACTTTATCGAGAAAAAAACACAAAATAATCATTTCCGATCGGAATATACTAAGGAAAATTAAATAATACCTCAGGCCAGTGGAATCCCAAATTAGTCGGAGGAACTTCTTCAGTAGAGTTTTTTCCGAGTGTATTATCCGACCGGAAGTGATTTTTTAAAAATTTTTTTCGTTAATAAATTATATAGGAAATTAGTCCAGCCGTTCAATTGATACCTTGAAATCACTGTTCTACCACATAATTCTAAGTACCACTTTTTATTCTCAACAACTCAACCGATGAAAATCCAAAAATCGTCAAAATCTGAATCAGTAGAGCTCTTCCTCGGTATTTTTCCGACTGGAAGTGATTTTATTGGTATTTGTATTTCTTCTAGACGATAATTATATAATGTATTCAGTCTGCGGTCGTGAAATTAATACCTAAAATCACGTCCTAAACATAGATTCTAAATACCACTTTTAACACCTCAACCACTCATCACCAGTGCAATCCAAAATCGTCAAAATTTGAATCTGTAGAGAGCTTTTTCTTAGGTTATTTACCGACCGGAAGTGATTAATTTTCTTCGAAAATTATATAAGTTAACAGTGTGCACTTTAATATAACAAAAATTCGTTCCCGACCTAACTCGAATGGAAAACACTACCATCGTTATACCTCAATCACACTGAAGTCCAAAATTTAAAAGTTAAGTTTCTAATCAGTAGTGTTTTTCAAGTGTATTTTTTTCCGTCACCGAAAGTGATTTTATATATTTTTTTTTCGATAATTATATACACGTCTACATTTAATGACACCCTAAAATCAACGTCATATCTTAAAATTTCAAGCATCCATTTTACGTCCCCAAGACGAATTTTGAACGACTGGTCGCTAATTTTTAAACTGTTCGCCCCGGCAGTTTTCAGGTTACTTTGCGACGTCACTTGACCGCGCCCTATAGAAATTACCGTGATTACATTACACCTATCCGAAAGGCCGAGCCCAAAAGTAATCGTACTTGATACTTTTATGATTTAAACGAAAGGACAATTTATATTTTTAACAACATCACGTTTAATGAATTACATCAATCAAAATTTTAATGTTTGTAGTACGAGAATAATGAAACTCTCCTTTTTTGTCCCTGCTCCATTTCTCCATTCCTCCATGCTTTATTTTTTAATATGTCTTAAAATTTCGGGTGTGGTCCGGACCCCCTGGACCCCCCTCCCCTTCGCTATGCCACT
>NW_025790273.1:0-5614 GCF_021130785.1 Homalodisca vitripennis
CCCCATACAATAACTCCATAGGACAAATGGCTCGGATTTCATAGTATACTGCTTTAATGTTTAAATTTTTTTCAATTAATTCAATTTAACAACATAAAAACCCTTTTGCAATTTTTTCAAAAATTCTATATTTTGTTCCATTTCAGATTTCTTGGAGGTGAACACCCAAAATTTAATTATCATGGTTGGGTTTTATGTTGCAAACTAAAATTAATCTCCTGAGTTTTCTCATGGTTTACACAGAGGCCCGTTCGCCGCACACCAATCATTCACAATTGAGTTGGGCGACTAATAGAGAATCATTTACTACATTAAAATTTTTACCATTCAGTAAGTTTTGCTGGGTCGTCTGCAAACATGTATGATCTTGTAAACTTTTGTTATTTATGGGGGTGGCAGGTCATTTACATAAATTATAAATAATACGGGTCCCAAAATGGATCCTTGGGGAACCCCTGCTGTAACTGCATTGTATTGAAAGAGCTTCCATTAAAAAGCAACCATTTGATATCTCTCTTCGAGATATGATTTAAAAAATTGTAAAGACAGATCATCAAAACCATAATACTTAAGTTTATCTAACAAAATTTCATGATTTACCGTGTCGAAGGCTTAGAAAAGTCGAAAAACTTGCTATGACCACTTTTTATCATCTACACCATAAATACAGTTCTTCATAAAATTTTACAATAGCATTTAGTGTTCCTCTCTTGGGCCCTAAAACCAAACTGCCCTACTGATAACAATAGGTTACTTTCAAAATACTGAATTACTTCCCTATTTATTATTACCTCAAACACTTTTAAAAACAATTGGAATTTATCGAGACAGGTCTAAAACTTATTTTTCTTTCCGTGAACCTTTTTTATACAGTGGTATAACCTTTGCCAGCTTAAGGCACCTTGGAAATGTACCATTATTAATACAAAATTCAAGAGATAGGCTAGAGCTTCGGAAATTAAAAGTGCAGCAAGTTTCAACAGCTCAGAATTAAAACCATACACATCCAGACATGAACTATTACTTAACAAATTAATACATCATACATCTGTTAAAAACCTTTACTTCAGTAATACTAAATTCACAGTTAGACACATTACAACTTAACTTACTTAAATAGTATGACATAGACTGACTAAAAAAAGGCACATTAGCAATGAGATCATTTACACTATTCACAAAAAGTTATTGAATCACAAGCTGTTAGACTACTTCCAACTTCTGTACTTTTAGACCTATCACTATTACTTATATTTTCATTAATAATAGCCCCACATAATTTTAGGTTTATTTTTAGCAGATGACACCCCTCACAATTAAAACGTAGCTTACAACTTCAAACATCGCTTTTATATTTCTTTTTTAATTTTTCATATAACATTCTTTAAAGTAGGTTATGCCTGTAGACTTATACTGAGCATACATATTTTAAACAACTTTCCTTAAGTTCTTTGAGGTCTGTATTATACCAAGAGGGAAGTTTACAATAATCCCTAACAGCTGGTACATACTTAATAGGAAAAGTAATATTCACAATGTTTCATAAATTTATTTTAAAAAAAATAGTCAAATTTTCATCTATGCTATTTAACTCATACAGAAGCAACCAGTTAATTTTACTTCACTTTGTCAGAGAGTGAATTATCGCTATTATCGTTTGATTCAATGTCCACACCAACATTATTGTCCACAGCAACAGCATTGGAATGCCTTCCGACCCCGACATATCGGTACATTCACCAGCTTCATCAAAAAATTGAACCTTGTGTTGAGGGGTTTAACATTTCGATTGCTAACCTTTTCAACAAGGGTCATTCTTTCCTCAATTTTGAATAATTCTCACTCACAATGTCCAACTGGTCTAAAATAAGTTTTAAATGCGGATTTAAACAGCCATTCTCACTTTCTGCCTGTACATTTTCCGTTGACGAATCACCACTCAACACGAGCTCATTAACCTATCACCTTGCATGGTTCGCAGTACCCACATTAAATTTTCCGCTTAGATCAAGAAAATTTTTTTAAAATCTTCGCTTGACAATGTAGTACACTTAATATGGTACCATTTATTGCAAAAGCCAATACATTTAACACCCCCAGTTCCTTTTAGTCACTTTATTTACACACACTCCACATACATCGTCCTTCCTCCCGCCGGCAGCCATCTTGCCTCTATATCTACTTACTTTTGTCTCTGCAACCCTGACACACAAAAACCCTTTAACTCAGTTGCTCAAAAGATTATCATAAATATAGCACGTAATTTATTACGATTGTCAATGTTATTACCAAATAATTTTTAATTTAATAATATATATTATATATATAATATTTGGCAAATCCCTCAATCACGCATATATAATTCTCCACGTCTTGATATTCCAGAAAGTTTAAGTATGACAAATGTAAGCCTCATTAATTACGTACAACATATAAAGCTTATCATAAAGATCAAACATCCATAGGGGTCAAAATGGGGTTGCAACTCCTAGGAAACTATATCTATTTTTTTATTTTAAAGTTTACATTTTCTTAAAACGATAAAATTTTACACTCGTATTTAAAGATCTCAACAACAAGTTAAAGATTTGTCACCCATAGAGGTTGGAATGTGGTTTCAACCCTTATAAAAAACATATTTTTCGTTTTAAAAAGTACAATGTTTTACAAACGTGAAATTTATCAATCACGTTCCTCATAATCTAAATAGAAAAACCAGTAATTTTTTTTGAATATCAACTATCTATAGGGGTTGAAACGAGTTACAAAGCTTAGAAGCACTATATTTTTATTTTTCCAACTTCCAAATGTCTAGAGCGATGAAAGTAGAATTTTGAGACGCGAGCCCTGTAGAAAATCTAAATGAATTTCTTTTATATTAAAGCATCCACATGGGATGAAATGGTGTTGCAAATCCTAGAACTATTTTTTTTTGTTTTATCTCTCTTAACTCCTACTAATTTGTAACACACCTGTATTATGTTTCTAAACAAACCAAATAAACTATTTGCCATACATATCGGTCATTCATAGGAGTTTTTTAAAGAGGTTCGAACACCTAGAAAACTTATATTTTGTTACGAACATAGAGCTGCCCCAGAAAGTTAAAATATGACTCACACGAGTATCATGTTCTCGATACACTACCGGTAACCGAAATAACCATGACCGGAATAACCGTTTTAATGACCAAGTAGACTTTTATACTAAATTCGTTTACCAGTAAATTATATCATCCGGAATACCCAAGGCCGGAAGAAGGTTATTTTATATAAGTAAAAGCTTTTTAACCGCCCCAACATTTTCTTATACCTATGTATGTAATAGTGTCTTTATCGGAACCAAAACGGTAACGCTACTATGCCTAAAAAATGCTATATGACGCTTTTTAACAGAATACCATTTTTAGTCTAACTAAATATATATATAAAATATATATATATATATATATATATTAATATTATAGGATCCACAATAAAATACTACTAAAGCACCGGAAGTAGATTGCAATGACCGGAAGTAACAGCTTTTTTACCAAATAAACTTTTCAGACCTGTATGTATTTTCTTGATCGAGGCATTAATGCAAACGCAATCACGCACCGAAAATATGTTAGACTACAAGTAGGTTACAATAGGGGAAAGGAGAAAACCTTTTGACTAAAGTAGGCTCCTCAGACCGAGTATGTATATTTTATTATCTTGGATGAAAAAGGGTGTTATCTGCAACGGCGGGTGTGTATTATAACTAATATGGACCAGAAAATGTTTCTTTACACGGTAAACCTGAAATAAATGTTGGCAAAGAACACTAAAATAATAGTAACATAAACATGTCTATTTCCCCATTCAAAATAATTAAATTGGTCTCCATCATATTACATCATGTGTGCTTATACTATCATAACTACGGACTTCATATTCCTTCCCTCTGGCCTTAAATATTTTAAGTGTTACTGCAATTGTTTAAGCAATTTTTCAAATATTATGGTATGCTGCAGAGAAAATTTGTGTATTTCATTGGTACACATACAAATTGTTTCGTTATCCGACTTGACGGCATCTAAGCATTGCTCTTTAAACGTAAAATTTATCAGTAATTCTGAAACTTATCAGTAGATGGAATATCTTCCAGTGACAATCAATCATTTCAAGCAGTTTTTCTAATGTAATTACAAAGGATATGCCTACGAGGAGCTTGTTATTCAGAAGTAAATCGCGTAAAAGCCGCGGGTAAAATCCCCGTTCTAAATATAATTTGAACAAAAATGTTGTGTAGTCTAAGTATTCCTTATTTTAGGAGCTGTATTTTCTGTTCAAATACTTCAGTGAATTGTTTGAAAAAGAATTTAAACCAAACAAAAAATTGGCAGACATGTACAGGAAAAACTATCTCAAAGACGAACCCCTGATCTATTGACTTTAGGTTGTGCATTAAGCTTTTTTTCATATATAAGAAACACTGAGTTCAGAACATGTCACTCCATGATATTTGGCTGAACGTTAGCTAATGTATTTACTTTAGTCTTATGGTGTCCTTGATTTTGACGAGAAAACACAGAATAATTAAATTTATAACAATCGAGTACAAACATACGAAATTTCAATATGTATATATAAATAAATTTAGATTATTCATAAAGTAAAAAAATGGGGTGAAAAGTTAATGTTAATGGTGTTTGTGTGTGTGTGTGTGTGTGTTTTGTGTTGTTGTTTTTGTTAGATTGTTATCACTGTCAACTTTATTGTGATTTAACTCATTGTTTTTTTTTCTTTCAGTTGATATTTAAATATTTAATATGTATACTACCCCGCTTGTACTTTGGCTTGTTTGCCGTAGAATGTAATAAAAAAAAGCAAAAGGGGTGTAAAAAAAATGTCCTGACCAATTTGATTTCAGCGCAGCCTTGCGTAGTAGTACCCTCCCTACCCGTCCGGAAATGTTTTTATTCATATGGTCATCGATGGCAACTCAATAAACAAACTGTGATTGTATCGAGATATATTGAGGAAGTATAACGATTTTATTCCTGTATGATCATTCCTTTTCTGTCTGTCTGCAGGACATCTTGATAATCAGGTAATATTTGATATTTTTCCTCCAACCTTTGCGAACCTGTTAGCGTATGTGGGGTAATATTAGCGTGAAGAGAGCCTATCATATTGGGGGCGTGTCAAAAATACAAAAAAGAATCAGACTAAACATGAAATGGCTGCTGAATCCGTTGGTCTCCTGTAATGGATTAATTTAGAGGCTAAGGGGCCATTTTCCTTAAACGCAAAGAAAAACACTAAAAGGACCTAATATCTGCGAAGTGTCCCTCCATTTTTATATTGAAGTCTAAAGATTTTGACCTTGAAAAAAAATGAGCAATTCCCAAATTTAAAAAAATTTAAAATATAGTTGAACAACTGAAATATTTCAATATTCGTCAAAGTTTGCTCTTTCTGAATTGCTTCACTCTCAACTTGAATGTCTAAAAGAGAAGCAAAAGGACTTATGCGCCCAAAAACATTTTGTACGAGATGAATTGAGAATGTACAAACACAAAATGATGGGGCAAATGAACGGTGCTTGCGAATAGCGGGAAAATGATGGCGCTTTCGTTCCAAAA
>NW_025790274.1:0-3840 GCF_021130785.1 Homalodisca vitripennis
CACACACTATAATACATAATACAAAATATTATTTTAATAATATTCATAATTAAAAAAAATTTTGGTTCTAAATAATAACACGTTTTGTTACCTTTTTTATTAAGGTCATTTATACTGTGCATATAAATATGTTCTTGTAAAATTTATTTTGATCCAATGTTTAGTAATGGGAAAAAATCACTAATATTGTTTGAAATTTCCTCAAAATAGAGCCTGAAGAAATTCAACTAAAATTATTCTCGTGATGTAGGTGCAAATTATTTTTTAGTTATAATTATTTTGATTTTTTTTAACCCTCCTTTTTTTGTTTAAAAATTTCAAAAATTAAAATTTTTTCAAAACCCATTCTTACTTTCATCTTGAATTCCACAAATTTCAATATAAGAAAACAAATAAAAATTTCACCCTGCTATTTTCGTACTTCATACATAAAAAACAGATGCATAAAAAATTTTATTCGTAACCCAATTACTGCAAAATTATCCTTGGGAAATTTCTTAAATGGGAAATCTTTCTTCTGTTTACGAAGGGCCCAACCCGGTAAACCTCGGTTTAAAAAATTTTATTTGTTTTCAAGGTTCCCGGGGACCTTGGGTTTGAGATGATTCTTTCGTTTGTGCGGCATAGGGTTTGAGCGTATGTGGGAAACCCTTCCAAAGTTTTAACTTAAAAAAAGACTACAAGCATTATTCCCCTGTTTGGGGTTTTTTTATTGATCTTTACTTTGGGGATGGTGTTCAAAGGATATAGGGTTTTAAAAACCTTCAATTTGTTATGTACATTTTGACATCATAAAATTTTGGTTCATAAATTTCCTGGATATTTTTTAAAAGGGGTTAAAGTTATTTTTCAGAAAAGTTTGATACAAACACTATAGTAATGTAAAACTGACCAATTACACGATTAAATATAATTTAACGTAAAGGGGCTATGGGGGTAAGGGGTTTTTTCAATTTAAATGTTGAGCCTACCATTCCCCTCCTCTTAGTAAGCGTCTATAATCTACACTGTCACGATTAACTCCAATCTGGGGGCATTCTCGGTAAAGAGGCCAAAAATCGGACGAAGAAGCCAAAATGAACTATCCTTTGTTTTGAATCAGGGGAACCAGACTCAAAAATATGGGGTAAAATTGGTGGAAGTATTCTATTCTTATATCAACACAGTTAGTGACTGCGATGTTTATAGATTTTAAGCAAAAGGGGGAAATTAAAGGTTTAATGGAAGAGGCCTTTAGCCAAAACTTCGCCTTATAATAGTAAAATTTTTCTTTTCATTTCATTAGAGCAACCGAATTTCTTGACAAATGGTAGCAAAGTGGGGATTGATTAGGTGAATGTTATATTAAATCCCTTTTCCCCTTCACAAAGAGATTATCCATATAATTACTGCTGACAATAAAAAGGGGATAAAATTCAAAAAAAACCTATTTCAACACTTTTCCCATTTCTTCGTGGATTTTGTCACCGGGCCCTCTAGACTGAAACTCAGCTTGGGGCTTTATCTATCCTTTTCCCACTGCAAGCAAACCTCGTTCCCTTTTCCATTATTGAAAGTTATCCATCAATTTATCCTTTTAAAATTATATCTATATATTATAATTATTTGCTTAATGAACAAATTTTTTAAAAAAAGTCAATTACTTTTTACAAAGATAATTTAATCATTTTACCCCCCTCATTTCTGAGATAATTAAAAGTGGGACTCGTTTATGTTTGTACTATTTAAATAAATAAAAATGCTAAATTTAAAAAATTAAAAGAACATTAATTTATAATATAAATAAAAAAAAATCTGTTTAACTAAAGCCTAGTTTTGTATCATGGGACACGAAAAGTGACGGGGACGTGGGAAACCCATTGGGGTTGAATGCGTGAAATGTGGGGGGCGGGGGGGTCACATAAACCTTTTCTGAAAAAAACGGGGGACTAACGAAAAATTCCACACATAATGGGTTTAAAGTTGAGTGTTATTTTATTAAAAGGGATTAACATTAGGGTTTTTATTGGACAAACAAAAGGGGTTTAGAAAATTTAAAAAAAGCATTTTAAGTCAAGCCGGTAAAAGGGGCCAAATTCAAAAGTTTGCCAATTACAGCAAATTGAGTGTGTTTTTACCAAAAATTTTACACCCGTATCAAATTATCATACCCCCTTTGTCTTTACATATAAACCCATTCGGTAAAATTTTTAAAATACCGTTTTGGGCCATTTAACAGTGTAAAATAAACATTGAAATAGAAAATTTATCCTAACTGATTAAATACAAAAAACTAGGAAACTCACAATATTCAACTCACTTCCAATGCCCAAGTACACCCCGCAATGTTCTCAAAGATACCCCCCGGGCCCCTCCCCATTAAGCCCCTGACCTACACCCCGGGGTGACGTGTTTTTTGACGGCTCAAATTTTTGCTTCAAGAACATTTCATACCCCCAAAGGGGAAATGTAAATATACAACTAAAAGGGATCTTTATTTAAAAACAATAAAAATAATAAACTCCCGTCCTTATTTGTTATTTTTGGGGAAAAAGTAAAAAATAACTATAATTTTGAAAAACGCGCAACTCGTAGAAATTTTCATTTTTTTACTTACTTAAAGTAAATGTTAATTTTTTCATATTGTGTTTTTGAAAAAAATTAAGGGGGCTTTCTTACCGAAGAAAAATTAGGTTTTTACAGAATATATTATTATAGTGCACTTTTGTTTACACTCACTATTTGGAAATTTTTCATTTTATCCTAAGATAAAACTTAGGGGACTCCATATTCGTCCAAAAAAAAAACTTGCTTTTTCCCAAAGCCCACTCTCTCAGATTTTTTTCCAAAAATTTTTTTATGGATCTTTATTTACCCTGAATATTTTCAACATGTACACTAAATTTTTAAAATTACTGAAGTATTTTTAAAATTTTGAATTTGGGTCAAAAAAGTATGTAACAGCCAACCGGTAATAAAATCCCCTTCTTTCTTATTTTTTCTTCATTGTAAAGGGTGGATAAAAAACTAACATTTGGCGTAAAATAAAAAAAATTTGGGGGCCAAAAACTCCCACTCCTCCCAAACCTTTCTCGGACGTGTGTGGAAAACGTCCAAAACTACCACATACTTTCACAATTTTAAAAAAAAGTACAGGGCAGGGCCAATTATGACTTTATACATTAAAAATTAAAACGGTAGAACAAACTTGTATTTAAAATAAAATTACTATAATTCCATTCCAATACCTTTCACAATACTTTTAATTTTTTATTAATTTTTAAATAAGATAAAATTTTTTTTATTGTTTTACACTATTACCCACAAAAATAAATTTTTTAAAAAAACATTTTTTATTACTATAATATTAAAACCCCCAAATTTTTTTACGTACTTTTTAAAAAATAGAATACATTACTATATATTTCTGCTGTTAAAAAAAATTTTTTCTGATTTTTAACAAAAATTGTCAAACCATCTATTTCACTAACGACCACCATAAAAACTACTAAAGCAATTAAATAATACGCGAACGGGGCGATAAATGGGGATAGATTAGGAATGGGGTTAAAAATTTTTTTTTAAATTCTTTTTTTACGAACTTTTAAAACCATATTTTAACCCCCTTTTGGTTTACAAAAAAATCATTTAAACTGTTTTTAAACTTTAGGTTTCCTTTTATTATTTTGGAAATTTGGTACCAAACGACTAATTTCAATTATTGTCTTTTAATACATGTTTTAGAGATTGTGGTGGGAGAATAATAAAATTTTTTAGTTATGTGCCACGACGCTCTGATTTGGGTTTTTTTTAAAAGGGTATAATAGTGTTTTTGCTTATCCACCTAAAGAGGGGTTCACA
>NW_025790275.1:0-5682 GCF_021130785.1 Homalodisca vitripennis
TTTCATTAAAAATACGATACATTTTACAACTAATTATTCAATATTATTACAATTGAAAACTTTATAATATTTAATTATAACTTATATAATTTGCGACAGTTGTGATGATAAATAGTTTTGCAGTCCTTGCCTCGGAGTTTGGTTCTACAGTTTTAATGAATTATCCCCAAGGATACAGTTGTCCTGCTCCTGTCCGAGACGTACGAAGACCAAGGATCCAGATCGTGCTGCTGAACTTATCTGCTGACTCAGTTTGTTATACGTGCTGAAGCTTTTGAGTATATCCTGCTGAGACAGAAATAATAATAATTCTTAGATTTTATGAATTACCAATTGAGTTATAAACGTAAATAACCTCAATTAGTTCAGATCTGGTTTTATAGAAATAGTAGGGTAAAACATTTACGGTGACGAAAAACTTCATACGTAACTATTGTATATTTGATCCGTTATAAATAATGTAAGACATTGAATCCCCGCAACAACACTTCTGTGATGTGTTAAAACACAAACAATCAAGAGTAATTGGGAAATTTTAAATCAACTTGCATTCAGTAAATATTTTCTGCAAATAAACAGAAAGAGCCCGCAACTTAATATACAAAACTGAAAAATTAGAAATCACTTAATTTAAAACTTTTATACTTTTGCTAACTTTTTTTTATTCTGAGTATTAATGAAATTGGGAATACTGTAAGAAAAAAACTATTTGTAGAAACCAACTACTTCAATGTAAATTTAATAAATTTTGTGCATGATTTGTAACTCTTGTCTAAAATGAAATCCGAGCAAACTTTAAAGTGGGTTTTTGCTGAGCTGCAGTAGGGGGTGTCATCAAAAATGGTAATCTATCGACTTCATGCAGGAAAGGTTTTTTTCTTGGATTAGAGAATGAGGAAACCGCTGATTGTACTTAGTTGTAAAAGGACTGTTCTCAGATTCCGGATAAAATTTATTCAGTATGGTAAATATTTGGAGTAAAGTTCATCTCCAGTTGAGATCCTTGATAAAGGATAGGGGTCTATATATCATTTCATGTCACCGTGGAAGAAAGAAGGCTGCTCTATTCCAGCCTCTTCCAAAGCAGGCAGGAGAAACCACACTCCCGCGTGTTTAGGCTTTAAAAACCGTTCGACATTAAAGGAGCCCAACCACTCCAATAGTAAACTTTACCTATCAACCTTCCATTTTATCAAGCTTTTTTAACATTTGCGGTTAGTAATTTGCTTATGCTGAACATCTATTAGGGTTCCACTGATTAGAATGAAACATCGGGGTTTTTTAATAGTATAGTTTCTACTGATAGGATTAAGCTACTTACAGTTATTCCTCCCCTAGGAGGTTTTTTAAAAAATGGCCTTGATTTTATCATATATTACGTAAATTTAAAATTAAATAATTTAGAGGTTCCAAACTTCATCACTCTTATTTTACTAAGGATATACAAATAAATTAATATATATTTTAAATACCCATGATAAGACCTTTAAACGATATAGTAAAATTTTGCTAAAACAAGTCTCTATAGGCTAAGAAGCCTAAGAAGATTAAAAACCCTTTAAAGGAATATATCTCCCACGGTTATCCCATGCTCGCTTACAAGCTGATATGGATTATTAAAACACGAAGCTTTGGCCTTCTTTTCTTTAATAAATATTTGATTGTCATGATGGCCTTTACCCCAAACCTTACCTAATCTAAATATCCTGTAACTCGCAAACAGCGCAAAGGTCCTTTTTTAGGGCTAAATAAAATGAGAATTGTCCTCATATTCTTTGTCCATAATAGACAAAAAAATTTCAATTAACAAGTGGAAATGTGGAAATATAAGCTTAATCGATTGAAATCATTAAAGTATTCCATAAAACTTTGGACTAAAGTATTGCGGTATACTGAATCTGTCCACAATTTGTGCAATCACGTTATTGCCTATTTTTTGGCCTATTAATTTTTGTATAAAACTTCATTTGTTATCTTATTTTGCAGTTTTACATGCATCAATGGATAGCAATGTTATCTTATAACTAAACACATCATTAATTTTCTGTTTGCCACACAACACGCCATTGCCTTGGTTTTAGGTATGTGACAGGGTTTTCCTTATTACAAAATACACTTGAATACTGCAATATATTGGCAAATCCCACTGTTTACTACAGGAAATTAAGGGCTGCGCGTGATATTAGCATCGGTGGATCTGGTGTGTGAGCTATTTACACACGTGGTGGGACTATTACCCTTAACTGTTAACATATCATAACATTTCACTGTGCTTTATTTTAAATACAAATTGCAAGCTTTTTGCCTCTATTCTTCTCTTGTACTGTCTTGTTTACTTTAAGAATTCAGTTTAATTGTAATGACTATAAACTTTACTATGTTGAGTGTTTCTTAAATATATTTTTATAAATGTTTCAATCCAAAGCTATATTGCCAAATTTGTTTTAAAGGAGGGCCGAAATCCCCTTTTTAAGCCTTATTTCTGTCCGTCCTCATGGGCCACTGGCCTGTGCGAGGATCTTATCAAAACAGAATAAGAAGGAGAGTCGATACAGTACGAGGTTTATGGTACTGATAAATAAAGTGCAAAGGTCACAGACAGGATTTGAACTCTTTGCTCTATCCTCTAACTCGACTCATAAAGTCCAATGGCTTTAGACCAACTCGGCCATCGGCACTTCCCAATTAATAATCAGCTTACACAAATTGTTATAAACTATACAAAAACACCCATAACCAGCATGTTGCTGTAAACGTAAACAAAACAATTAAACTCTAACCTGAGGTATACGGGTTAGGTGTGTGCGGCTGTGTGGGGCGGATGTACGGCGGTAGTGTGTAGGTGGTAAGCAAATCATTTTCTACATCAGCTGTTTGTCTGGCATGCGCAGATAATTGTACCAAAATCATTTACAGTAGTACGATGTTTTTTGTACTATCATGGATACCATACAACAATTTTTATAGTAAATAAATATGTGGTTTGATTTTGTGATTATTTGTATATATTTCAATAAAAACTAAGTGGAACCATGGCAGGACCGATCACTATTCAAATCGAATCAAATCAAATCAAATTTATTTTAATATGAAACCTAGGATCTGCCTGAGCGCAATGCAGTATTAAATATCGAATTATTTTTTACAGCATAAATATTAACGTAGTAATCAAAAAAGTATATTTTTTTATAATTTATAATTTTGAAAATCAACAGTTACATGCTCTCTTTAATTGCAACCTTCAGTCAAATACTGTAAATTACGAGAACCTTGAATCTGTTTTGCCTTCAGTGTAGCAGTCACACTGAAGTATGTGACTGTGTTATAGAATATCTGAAGAACGATTTGTAGACAGAAAATGCCAAAACGAAAATCTAAATAAACTTGGATTTCATGGAAATTTCTCAGTTATTTAATGCTATCTACATTGATATTAGTATGTTTTGTTTTATACCGATTGTAATTTTAAACGCAAAACATAGAACTGTTATTCCACTATTTTAGTATCTCCTCTACAGTCCTACAGTGCACTAAATGACTACTTCAATGCTTGTTTCCTTGAATTTATCATTTGATTATTACAAGTATTACATTTACCTCATTACAGTGTTCTGTTGACGAAATACATTTAGTTTACTATCGCATTTTCATGGAAAATTCACTCCCAAGTTGCAATTGAACACCTATTTGATTTTGAAAAAAGTAACGACTGTTTTTTGGTGGTTAGGGATGATACAAAAAAAAATACAACAAGAAATTAGTAAGAACATAACTGGGAGATATTGAGTTATTATTTAATCACTGGAAGAAAGTTCGTGATGAAGTTTTTATAAATTGAACTTTTATATTGCACGATTGGAGATTTAAAATCGTACAGTATCAAGGTGTTAGAGGCATCCCGAGAGAATTGTAAAATTTTTTTCCTTATTTTGTTGTAAAAATTAACAACAACTCTTTACTACTTTATTGCTTTAATGAATACTGAAATGTAAAAAAATTGGGTTTATATATATTAATCATATTAAAAAATCTGATACGCTACACTAGAAGAGCAACGGAGAAATTATAAGTGTAAAACCTGTTCTTCAGTGCTGAACTAATATTATGAACATGATATTAAGTTTTTTCGTTCGTACGCTTTCAATGGGAAACTAGTCAAATAATTATTACTGAAATGTTTCATTGGTATTTTTTATGTCCCTGCCTTAACATATATGCCTATTTTTGTGGCTAAATCACTCACGGTCTACCGCCCACTTGTTCACTTACCTTGCTAAAAATCCAAACCTGGTATATAAAGGTTGCATTACAGCTAACAATCGTTATTATGTGTTGAGTGTGATCGACTTTTTCTATGTAAAGAATGTTTTATGACACCACAACCATATATTATATTTAAATTTAATCACTATTTTCAACTTGCTGGACATTTATAATGTGAATACTCAATGTAAGCTTGGTAGTATCAACTGGTCTTTTTTATTTTAAACCCTGCAACCGCTGTTGTGAACAGTAGTAAGAAAAATTAAAAAAATTAATTAAAATATACTTTTAACCATACATTTAAAAAAAAATAAGTATGTAGTATTCGGTCAAGATTGCAAGGCTTGTATAAAAGATAATTTATTTTGTTGATTAATTTAAAGAATGTTTATGGAAACCTATCTTAGCTGGACTTTGGATAGAAGTAAGATTAAACCAGACATGTAAATATATATTTTTCTTTATCAGGAAAAAAAAGGCAAAAGTCATCATTAAACAAAAAATAAATAAAGTGGAATATATTTCATTGGCTATTAATATATTAAATTTTTGACAGATTTCCTTGATAGTGGCAAGGCAATCTCAAAACATTCGCGTTGAAATATAATTCACACGAACCTGAAGTGCCTACACAAGCAAATGTTTTAGCTGTGGGTAATGTTAGTAATATTTGTTGTTAATACCATTACAAGCGAAATTTGTTTGTTTTTAATCCACCAGATATCTATTTTTTCTAATGACTATAAATTTTATTAAAACTAATAAAGTTATTGCTGTAACCATGCAAGATTATGTACAATAAATGTTTGTAAACCTTAAATTTTAAACAAGGATCCATTTCATTGTAAGGTATATGACGTAATATTATTTTTTTCTGTAAAGACATTTGCGTTAGCTACACCCATACTTTCTTAAGTCACATAACTACATCTTTATTAAAGTAATAAATGATTTTTGGGCTCTCAATATTGTGACCTGTATACAAAGACGGGATTATTTATATTATTAATATTACATTTCTTGACATTTGATTTAATATGGTAACAAAAGTTTTATATTTAATTTAATATTTTTTTAAAGTATCTTTTTTATTTTATATTTTAACTAATGTTTGGGTGGAAATAAATGTAAAAAAATCGAAAATTTTAATACCCAAAAATGTTTTTTTATTTTAAAATTTTAAAAATAGTAAAAAAATGCTAATTAAGATTCCATTTAAACTGGGGATTATTTTTAGTTATTTAACGGCCCAGTTGTGCAATTTTTCTAGTGCGACACAAAAAAAAAACTTTCAATGCTAATACCGTAAAATTAAATTTTAAAAATTCTAAATTTGGGATAAAGATTTTTAAGTTACTTAAAAACCCTTTTTTTTATACAAAAATTTTTTATTTCTTTTATTCGAAAAAATAAAAAAAA
>NW_025790276.1:0-12868 GCF_021130785.1 Homalodisca vitripennis
ATAATTTTATTGGTCAGTATGGTTAACGTACAGTGAATGCAACATACTACTGTCAGTTGTTAAGGTTGGCAAAAGCCGTCTATCGAAACAAAAGTGTAGACATGGCACCCCATCAGAGATGTCATTCTCCTCCATGACAACAGGCCACAAGCTCCATGGGTTTTGACAAGTGGATACACTGGCATATATAGGCTGGAAAACCCTTGAACACCCTCCTTTAGCCCTGACTTGTTTTCCCTTTGACTATTTTTGTTTAGGCCTATCAAGGCAAGGGAATCACTGGGAGGAAAACCATTTGAGTGCAATGAAGAAGTTGAGGAGCATGTGTGCAATCGGCTTCCAAATCGCCCTTAAACTTTCTGAAATACTGAAACTTCCAAATCAGTGGCAAGATAGTGCAGACAGTACATGAAGATTATATTGAAAAATGTTATAAAAACAATAATAAGTGTTTATGGTTATTCAAATAAAAATTGTTTAATTATGTTTGTATTGGATTTACCTATCGTAATTATGTTAGCTATTAGAAACTATATAGTTTTCTAGATACTTTTTTTGTATGGACAAAAGCTTAATAAACAAGATATTGAATACATAAATGGCAAGCCTCACAACAATACATAATTTAAATTATTAAGTTTTACTAGTTCAGGAGTTAACTAGTACCCAATTCCTTCTGAGTGAGTCCCCATTTCTTTATTACCAATGTGACTACAGACAGTAAGACAATGGGATGTAAAACATAATATGTAGGAATTGAGATCTTAGAATGATTGAAATTGGGGAATTTATGAAATTATGTTTCAATCCTATATTATTTTTATCCACTCAGTTTGTTCCTATATATGTTTTGTTGTTTTATGTGAATATAAAATTATTTATGTTGGGTAATTGAGTCTGAATTTTCAAAAGTAGTCGATAAATGCAATATAACACATCTTAAATAATAATGTATTACAGATAAAAATCATGTGTTATTTTGTCTTCTTTTCAGTTTCAACACACCACAACCATGAACTTGATTGTGCACAATTTTGATTGGTTCTATAAAAAAACTATTAAGGGTAAAAAATTATATTTTTGCGGAAAAAATTTCATAAATAATAAAAATTAATATATAAAACTTCTTATTTTTTATTTTTGTACTACAGTGCGGACTTGTAGCATACATTTTCAATTGGTTTATAAACAATACTATTAAGGCACGAAAATTAATTTTTGCTGCACAGGATAGCACAACGTTCATTGAAAAAATTCCTATCTAAAACTAACTATTTGTTATTTTTTATACTACAACGTTAACTTGTAGTGCACATTTTTAACTGGCTCTGTAAAAAAAAAAAAAAAAAAAAAAAAAAAAACTATTGAGATACAACAAATATTTTTGTACTACAAAAAGGCACAACATTTTTACAATAAAATGTACATATGTAACTCTTATTTGTTACTCTCGCACTACAGCATGAACTTGTAGTGCACATATTTTTATTCGCTGTAACGGTAAAGACGCTAATATTTCCCCAACGGAATGCAGAAAGTGATTTTATCACTGGGTGTAAAGGTATAGAATTTTAATGGTGAATACATTGAAAAACAAGTATATAGAATCCTCTTTAATATACTCTAAGAAATGAAAATGAAAAGAAAAATGCCTTTCTAAGGCGGAGTTAGACTAATTTTGCTCTTAAGCTTTTTTAAACTGTCCATCCTAACTAACCTTTGAACCTTAGAGAGATTATTAAATGATCCCTACCTCGTATTTATTTCAAAACACTAAGGTCTACATTATAATAAACTAAATAGAATCAACTCACCTATACAACATCTCACAGAAAAGTGCCAAGAGAGCCACCTTCAGATTGGAATCTGTGTACGCGTAGACTCTGTAGTTTGTCTCTACAATGATATAACCTTCTCGCTGCAGGTCTGTGGGTGACCCAGTCTGTCCTGATGCCAATGTTCAAAGCCAACCTTGTAGGGTAGAACCTTTTCCTCTTTCCTCTAGAAAATCAATAAGTGTTGATAGACATAAAAGGGAAGGTAAGATTTGTATCAAATTATATCTATAAAAAATTATCTATAGAAACTACAAAATAAAATTTAAGGTACACAAATACAGTACAGACTAAATCATAAGTTAAATGATCATACTAGTTAGTCATCGTACTGTGTAATGTTGTAATGGCAGTTGCAAAAATAACTTCTTAATTTGCTTTCAGTGGTTGGCATAACTACTAGTTAAAGTTTCAAGCCATCTGTTACTTCCATTAAAAACCGCAGGTTGTTTCTGATTTTTTAAATGTAGCTCATAGATTTTCTATACATGAGGGTTTGTAAAGAAAAGAGTATGTTTTTATAATATCTTGTCATAATTTCTATCAAGATGTTATAATTTTCATTACACAAAACAATCATCTTCTTCAACCTCTTTACTTTTTACTTCTTTTTGTTCAAATGATAAAAAGTTTACAACTCTAACAAAAGATGATTGAACGATTATCTGCCTAGCCCAAGATAATTTTTTTTTTGCCCCTGCAAAACCTTCATAAAAATGTTTGTGTCACAACTAAAGTAAAGTTAACCCCTTTGACAAATACTCCCACAAAAAATTTAGGATCACACTACGTGCCATCTGCGGTAATCCTGATAGTCATGCTTGAAGGGCTAGCTATGGCACTAAATAGATTTCATCATAACGTTTTGTGATCAATAATCCTCTCGCCTGGATTACGTAAGCGATACAGCGGAATGGATAAAAAACAGTTTCAAATAATGTAATGTAATGAAATGGATAAAAAACACTTTCAAGTAGTTTCTGGTGTTACCACTAGATCACAGTTATTAATTTTTTATTTCTTTTTACTTCCAGTTTACTGCCATATTAATTTGTTCAATCAGTTGTCCCAAATAATCAGCTGATTCTATTCCTGTTTGTTTACAATTTTTCATTATATTTTGATATAATTATGTTGTAACCTAATGTTTATGTTATCAGTTAACCTGATAGCTTGTAAATTTTTATTGTTTTAACACTGAGAGTGAATAAAATGAGTGTTTGTTAACTAATGACTGTGTAAAATGCATGAGTGTAGTTATGTGCAATAATTTGTGTAATTATTGATGACGTGTAAATTGTTAAGAGAGAAGACCTTGAAACAAATTTTTAGCTGAGATTTTCATAAACGAGGAAATGACTGCAACAGTGTTGAAAATGGATGGACAAAGACACACTCATTTCTATAGTTTTTGATTGCAATTTATTTAAAAAAATGTATGTTGGCAAATTATTCCAAAAAGCTCATTTCAAAACCTGATATAAACATAGCTCTTTGTTGGAAATATTCTGCAACTTTCAACTGTAGTAAACTGATTTCCAAGCTATGTATGTTACACAACAACATAATAAAAAAAAACCTTATTACTACCAAAACAGACAAAAAAAGTAATAAGACAGTGAGAAAATAAAAAATAAATATGTAATTAATGATGCTATCAAAATAAGTTTACCTTGCGTTGATAAACAAGACCAAATTCTCGAAGATGTTGAAGAAACATGAGAAGGCCTTCACTCATACCCTCGGTGCTGTAATCCTGCAGGAAAAATTAAAAACCTTATTTACTAAAAAGCTAATATTCTGATACAAAATACAAAGAAAACCTATTTAGCTAGAAATCTTTTGAGAATTTTCAAATATTCCAATAAAATAATAGTTAAAAAAATACAACTCTCGAAAATAGAGTTATAATATGGTTTATGGCCAGCGCACATAGCAGCAGATGGGTATGTCTTCAGGTTGATGTTTTGGATGAGAAACCTAAACATATTTTTTGGATGAGAACCTAACCTGTTCTGCTACTCATCTACAGTAATCCTGCAATGGCATCAAATGTCTGGTGAGAGAGGAATTTCTGAAAAGATATTTTGAGGTTAGAGGTTACCATTATTAATTTTGAGTGATATAAAAAAATAAATAATAATTATAAAATGCTTACCACAGTAAGAATAATAAACCTTATTGCCTTATGCAATCTAGTTTTTACTGTGATTGCTAGATAAGTGTATTGTAATTAATAAAAGTTGTATTAATATACACATTTCAAAATTACATAAGTTTCTTTAAAACTCTTATTAATTTATGCAGAAAATAATAATAAAGTACTTACACTTAGATTACATATTGAATTTGAAAATAAAATTGGAAAACATAAATCAAAATAAATTTATTAAAGAATACATTTAATCAAACAATGATCAAAATTGTAACAAATCTAAAGACTAATTCAACCAAAACTGTTAAGGAAAATGAGTTTAATGTATGAACAAGACAAAACGTTCCCTTGCAGACATTCTCTAGATCGTCCCCAGAGTGGTTTAAACATATTCATAGAAACAGATGGATTTATGTGTGTGTTGGCACATTTGATAAGCAAGGGAGCTATTTTTCATCCATCCGTCTGCTACTGTGTGCACTGGTCTTTACAAAAACTGTCAATATTCAAAGAAATGATGAGAGTCAATGTGACGAAAACTTGGCACAGCACGATGATAAGACTATGTTTAATGATACAAAAATGAAGAAAAAAACATTGCAGAAAATGGAGAATAATAATGTAAAAATAAGTAATGTTGGAATTATGGAATGTAATAAATTGGAATCGAACAAAGGGAATATAAGGAAAAGAAAAGATTGTGTAATTGTTTATGGTTTAACATTTAAAACTGACAATCACTTTACAAAATCTAGAATAATACCTGTATTTTATTTGAGTTGATTAAGCTATTTTTATGATAGGTGTATCAAGGATGTTTGTTAATTAGTCACTTTTAGGACAAAAAATGTGACTAATTACGTGCAATAGACGTTATGTGTTAAAAAACTTGTACTTGAGAAATAGCTTAATATCCTTGTTTATGTTTTCATGGCTCCTTAAATTGTGAATAAAGTTAAGTATATCATGAAAACAGGTCACAAATATCTCATTTACTAACTCAGACACAAGGTAGAGTAAGGGAACTAAATCAATGTTTTATTGAATACGTTACCTTGCCCAAGGTACTGAAACTGAGCTGGAAGAGAAATGTGAGACACTCTACCAGGTCCAGGCCTCGGGCCTCAACAGTATCCAGGTACTGGAGGATAAAATACCAAACTTGTGCTGGGGTGTCCAGCAGCAGGAACTGAAACCCCTCTCTGGTGATAACAGGACTTCCATCATCTTCGTCCCTGCAAGTCAAATAGGTCAGGCTATAGAAGTTGAGCTATGGTGTCTCTAACACTATGGTGAGACAAATTTTTATAAGAAGTTTAAGAAAGGAAGGGATAATTAATAAAATTAGTAAAACAAGTTTTGAAATGGACTGAGGAAATAAATGGACCTTTTGAAAATATTCATCTCAAAAAATTAAAGATATGGTAAGAGTCTGATTAACTGTACTAAACAAATAGGGATATGTAAAAAACAGATATGTAAAAACAAAATGTCAGATAATACTTTGATTGTATTAAAATATCCTAATTTTCAGAAAAACTCAATGTTGATTAATAACTTTTTTTTCTTTATGCAAGATATTATGTGACTTACTACCCAACTGCAACTAATAGATGTGTTCTAACTGTATAGATTTATTGGTCAAACTAACAATGGCCAGTAGATCCATGCAAACACAATGGTGTTCCACAACCTAACACATCACAAACAGACCTGGTATTTTAAGGGTAGTTTTTGTGAATACTTCCGAAAGGGCTATTAATTATTTTCGAACAGTCTTAATTAACAAGTTAGCTTGTATAGTCGGAATTTGGAAAATCGGTCATCTATTGCATATACATAAAAACATAAATTAGAGTGGTGATTTAGATCGCCTAATCTAAACCCTCTAGATAATTTCTCATGGGAAAATTTAAAACAAGAAGCATATGAAACCTGTCTATGTAATACAGCAAACCCAGTGAATCATGGAAGAAGCTCAATGAACACCTCCTGGTGGATCCCAAAATGTTGTTCAGAGATTGTTACTACAGGTGGCACACTGTCAAACAATAGAAGGACAACACTTTTGTACACAACTTATTGAAATTGTAAATACTTCTACAAAATAATAGTAATGTCTGTTGTTTTTACCTTTTATTTATTGAAATTCTAAGTTGCCGTTGTATAAATAATGGACTTTTCACAATTGTTTATTGATGAAATGAAATGAAATGAAATATTTCTTTATTTGAGGCGAAATTAGGGCCTCATGGCCCTTTCTTACATTTAACCTCATATAGTAGCTATAACAAATATTCTTATTTTTTTAAATAATAATAAAATTAAATATTTTGCTGTAAACATTTTAAATATGAATAACAAAAAGTACAACTTTATTGAAGAATATAAACTAAAAAATATATAATGATTAAAAAGGTATATAAACTCTTTTTTAAACACATACTCAAACAAAAAATAATAACATATACTAGTATGTAATGAATATTACAAACACACTACCCTCACACACACACTACTCATGCCAGTGCAACCGCAGCGAAAGAGACCTATGCCGACCCCGCCCCAACCATCCGCCCCAGATAGTGCTCCCTCAGTGACACCACGAACCGAGGACGACTCTCTAAGGATGTTATGGTACGAGGAAGGGAATTCCACAGTCGACATGCCATTACTACAAAAGACTTGTCATATACAGTAGTTCTGTGCAACGGCATGCGGAGCACAGACGAGCCAGAGCGAGTTCTATCCACACCACTTTGAGAGACAAATTGGAAATCGTTTAAGAAATAATTTGGAAAGCCAGAATTTAAAATTGAATGGACCAATGTTAAGATTTTTATTGATCTGAGGTCATTTAACTTCAAGATCTTTGAATTAATATAATAGGGCGTTATACGCTCATCCCCTCCTGAGATCAAATGCATATCTCATACAATAATTTTGGGTTCTCTGGAGTTTTTTCACCCAAAGAGCCACAGTCATGTCATTCATCACACTATTACAGTAAGAAAAATGAGGCAGTATGAGTACTTTAAACCAACAACAGTTTTATGTGAAGCGGCAAAAAACCTCTGCAGTTTTTTCAGGGAATGTATTGATGCAAAAACTTTCTTACAAGTCTCTGTCACTGCATCAGTCCAGCTAAGAGTACAATTTATTGTCAGTCCTAAGTTCTTAACTTTATCGTAATAAGATAGTACAGTTCCATTCACAGTAACGTTACGTATAGATGTAAAATCGATCAAAGATCGAGAGCGGTAATGAGAAATCACAATTGGTTTTAGTTTTTTCGTGGTTTAGTTTAAGTCCATGTTTACTAGTCCAGTCCAGTACATTTTTTATATCAGAGTTGATCGTGGTAATGCCATCATCGATTTGGTGTGTGTTAACGTGGACATATATCTGGAGGTCATCAGCATACATGTGGGACTTGCAGTGTATCAGTACCGTGCTCAAGTCATTAACGTACAACACAAACAAGAGAGGACCAAGTATGGAACCCTGAGGAACACCACACTCAAACACTCAGCCAGTCGGATGTTATGTCACCTACCTGTACACACTGCCTTCTGCCAGACAGATAAGACCTCAGCCATTTCAGGACATTTTCTGAAAAACCAATGATTCTCAATTTTGCCAATAGTAGTCTGTAGTTTACACAATCAAAAGCCTTTGAGAAATCAAAGAGTGTCAGTATTGTGCTTAGTTTTTGGTCCATTGCGAATTCGTATATCGTCAGTGACTCTCAGCAAAGCAGTTTCAGTACTATGTCCTGGTCGAAATCCTGATTGTAAATCATTTAGAATGTTATTTCGTGTTAAGTAATCAGTAATCTGGCAGTGCACAATTTTTTGAGGCCTTTGGATAGAGCAGGCAGAATACTAATGGGTCTGAAGTCTTGGCAAGATGTTGGAACTGAGGTCTTGTTCAATTGGGCGGACAATAGCAGACTTCCAAAGTGAAGGGAAAATACCTTGTCTCAGTGACATGTTGAAAATGTATGTGATTATTGGGAGAGTTTGCAAAAAGAATGTTTTTTTATTAATTGGATTTTAATGCCGTCAGACCCTTCAGCATTACTGCCAATACGGCGAATGGCTTTCAAAACATCCGATTGTGTTACAGGTTTGAAAGTAAATTTTTCATGTTCGTGCCGATTGATAGGTATATTTAGAAGTTCATTAACATAATCCGAAACTTGGTTTGTATTGACAGTCTAAGAACAAGAAACAAAATAATTATTAAGATCATTTAAGGATAATTGGATCAGAGGAGAAGCGCGGTCTTTGCCCAAACCTAGTTTCCTAACATTGCGCCACAAATCACTAGATGTCTGTTTCTTTTCAAACAGTTTTACGTGTGTATCTCAGTCTGGAATTTCGTAGAAGTTGTTTGACTCTATTCCTAATTTGTCGATATTGAACCATTAAAACGGGGTCACGAGCTCGTCGAGCTCTCCTATACAGGGAATCACGTTGAGCCATCAAGCTAAGAATTTCACACGTGATCCAAGGCACTGGGCGCCGATTTGTTATACGTTTGGTAACAATTGGTGCATGTTTATCGTATAGCCCCAGAATGGTGGTGTTAAATGATTCAACCATGTCATCGACAGATTGCAATGTCTGTAGATTCTGCCATGGGGACGAATAAACATCATACATAAAAGAGGCTTCGTCCTTTTTTTTTTAAATCTCTGTATTTAATAAATTTTATTTTTGGCTTTGGAACTTTGACCTTGATAACACAGTACCACAAGATCGTGACGTGAAACTGCTGGAATTGGAAGCTGCCCTAGATGCGTCACGTCAGAGGGGTCAGTAACAACTAGAAGGTCCAGAAGGGTGTCCTGACTCGGCAGTGTGATGTGTCGGGCCTAGTGGCAGTATAGTCATGTTAGTAGAGTAGAACATTGTTATCAGTTGCCTAGTATTATAATCTGTCCTTTTTTTAGTAAGTTTTGTGTTAAAGTCGCCCCATGATCAAGACTCGACTGTTAGCCGGGCAAGTGGTGTAAAGAGAGCATTTTCAAAGTCTATCAGATGACCTATTCTGGGAGGCCGATAGCACACACCGATCAATAGAACATCCGATACAGATAAACCAATTTCAATGAACATGAACTCAGGCCTGGCCGATTATGTTCAAAAGAGAGGGAGATGCGGACAAAAGCCTACACCTCAGACCCTCTCTGACATAAACCGCAACACACCGCCACCAATCTTTAGAATTCTGTCATTTCTCAGCAGCACATAGCCAGAGAGGGCCACCTCACTTGACGAAACACTCGGCTTAAGCCATGATTCTGATACGCCAATAATGTCAAATGTTTGAGGTCGAAAAATTTCTCTGATTTCGTCTGTATGTCCAGGCAGTGATTGAGCGTTAATATGAGCAGCTTTAAAGAGTTTGTGATAAGGAGACAATGTTGAGGACAGGAGTTGAGCTGTGGAGATCACGCTTAAAGGAAGGGAAGAGAGGGCCGGCCCAGGACCGCGGTCGTCACCGCGGCGCGAATCCGCTAAAATGGATCCGCTGGTAGCAGTGGCGGGACACGGCCGACCAGGCAACCGCACACAAGCTGAACCGGCAGGAGCTCCTGTACACGCACACACTCACACTTACATTCATACAACATATCATAAAAACCAGATTTCAGAAATAGATATATACAAAGGAAAAAACAAACAATTTTATGATAACTAACGATCATAACTATGATCTATAGCACTTTAAAGCTCTAAGCTCATTAGTATAGAAACAATTATATTTAAAATTTCCAGGGGGTCGAGAAGATTAAGTAAATTAATAAAATTGCATAATTTAGGACGGTGATATAATCAATG
This sequence comes from Homalodisca vitripennis, assembly GCF_021130785.1. Classification (NCBI taxonomy): domain Eukaryota; kingdom Metazoa; phylum Arthropoda; class Insecta; order Hemiptera; family Cicadellidae; genus Homalodisca; species Homalodisca vitripennis. Next base: position 9,840 of record NW_025790276.1, read on the forward strand.
CACTATAAGTATATAGTAAAAATAAATTTAGAAATAAAATCAAGTATGAATAAACAGTAAATTTAGTATTAGCTATAATATTTTAAAATATAAGATTAAGACAAAATATGGATCTGTAACAATATTAAATTGGCATTACATTATTAATAAAATTGCATAAGTTAGGAACAGTGATGTAATCAATGCACTATAAGTATATAGTTAAAAATAAATTTTAGAAATAAAATTAAGTAGACTATAAATAAACAGTAAATTTAGTATTTGATATCCTGACATATAATTTTAAAATATAAAGATTAAGACAACAATATGGATATGTAACAATATTAAATTGGCATTGTATTATACAGACAAAAATATTACATTAAATTATAAACGCATTGTTTAGTTGTTAAAAATTTTTAATTCACTCATATAAATTGCAATTTAAGTTTATGTGTCAGTAAATAGTCATTTATTCGATCCATGACAAGATAGCGAATACCAATTAAGCTTATATAAAACTTAAAAAAGTAAATTAGATAAAAAATAAAATTAAATTAAATATAAAATGTGTGTGTTGTTTTTGTATGGAGTTTCTAAACGGAAGAAATGTCATCTACTAATGTGGCGACTCTCCTTTGTCCATCCCTGCCAACCCAGAAAACCTTGCCATCCAGAGTCCAGACACTCCTGGGCCCAAACTTTTCAGTGGCTCTCTTGATTGATAGTTGCTTTCTTATTCAGAACCACCATTTCTGATTTGATCACCCTTTTTGAGATGCTGTTTTCGATATTTCACTCTAGTTAATGAGACCTTTAAAAAAGTCATGACTTCATTCATGCTCTTTGTAACTTTTAAGATTTGTATGGGCACCCTAAATCATCCATACCTGCAATGTAGGCACGGGATACTTATTGCATAAGAAATAGTTAATATAACAGTACACTATACAAAGTTTATAGATTTTATCTTCAATGGTTTTAAAAATGTTAAGGCATTTCCAAATTTTTAAATCATACTACAATATGTATATGCTTTTTTATCTAATTTAAACAATCACATATGTTTTTCGAAAATATCCCCTCTAAATTTTGTATCAAGTTCGTAAAAAAAATAACAAAAAACAAGCAATTATTCTAGATCTGGATGTAGTGAAACGATCTTGTTTTTTTAAGCCTTTAAAGATCAGTGTTACATCTCAAACACTTCTATACCCCTAGTTTTGGTTGGAGAATCTTGGTTTGATCGCTCATTTTTAAAGATATGATTAATGCGCACCAAACGCTTTTTTTTGTTAAATGTATAATTTAAAAATATATTTAACAATAAAGTATAGATACAATTTAAATTTCTTTCTGATAAAGCAATAAAAATGCAGAATATTTAAAAAAAAAACCATTGGAACTAACTATATTTTTAAAATGAGAGATATGTTTTATAACTCTATACCAAAACTAAGGTCATAAAAATGTTTAAAGGTTTAACATTGTTTTTATCAGGTAAAATTGAGATGGCCACCAGTACAGCCAGGTCTCACCTCTTCATGAGTCCAGCATTGTAGCAGAATGCGAACAGCATCGACAGAGATGCCCTCTTGCTGTTGTGATCCGACCATATAGTGCAGTAACACACTCCCAACGTTCCATTAGCATACTTGTCCAAGGTAGTGATATCTCGGAACTTGGGGCCAGCCTCCAATTGGGTAGACAATGCAGATGGTTTTTACCTCTATAGAAACAGACATATGCCATAAACCCCACCACATAGTACAGTATACACTCCCAACGTTCCATAGCATACTTGTCCAAGTAGCTGATTATCTCGGAACTTGGGGCCAGCCTCCAATTGGGTAGACAATGCAGAATGGTGTTACCTCTATAGAAACAGACATATGCATAAACCACCACATAGTACAGTATACACTCCCAACGTTCCATAGCATACTTGTCCAAGTAGCTGATATCTCGGAACTTTGGGCCAGCCTCCAATTGGGTAGACCAATGCAGATGGTTTTTACCTCTATAGAAAACAGACATATGCATAAACCACCACATAGTACAGTATACACTCCCAATGTTTGTCCCAATACTCAACATAATTCTTCCAAATTTTGAAAAATAAAATGATTATATGATATATAAAAAAATTAATAAAATATTTAAATTTGGAAAAGAAATGTATCTAGCAGAATTTAATTAAAGAAAATAAAACGTTATTTTATACTTAAAGCAACACTATTTAGTTATACAGACCCTTTGCCGCAATATTTCTGAGAGATTTTATACAGTTTTGTACCACTATTACTCCTATTCTATCAGTATTTTATGTTGACTTATATCTACGATTCTCTCAGTAACTTATGTTGACTACATCTATGTGCTAATCTACTTCTTTAATTTTTTATGCATACAGCGTTCTTTATGTACCCTAATATATCTATTAATTTTACCATTTATCCCTTGTATTGATGAAATTAGATACAATTCTTCTTTACCATAAATTCTATTGTATGAATACATAAATGTAAGGAGAAACAAAGGCTAAAAGACGAGGATAAGCACATATAGCGCGACTAGGCACATGCCATTAAGCCAAAGCTCTTCCTTAGTTCTTTTATTTGCCCAAAGACCGTTAAAAATAAGACGCTAATATTATACTTGCTCCGAGGCTACTTTATTAGGTAGCTCTATTTCAGTTCTATTAATTATTTGAAAATGGAATTTTATAAACACTTACCCTCCATTAATAGCGATTTTAGCATTTCTTCTTGAAGGTGGGGTTGAGAGACCCAACCCGCTAATCCACCCGGAATGGAAGCCTCCCTGCCATATCCTCAGTTCACAGAGAACCTTTGTCACCTCGTTGTGGTCTCTTAACAAATGACAACACTACAGTGAGTTATATCCATTGACAGAAACCTTGTTTATTAAGATATGGAGTATGACAGAGTACGGTAGAGTTGGGGATTATTCATCCCTTGACTACCAAAGCTTTCAAGTTAACAAAAACACCTCAAAACAATAAAGAATCATAACTTGCACAATCT